>NW_015664668.1:59527-64764 GCF_001515625.1 Sinocyclocheilus rhinocerous
CACTTTGATAGCTGATAGCTACTTTACGGAGCCTGCTCTAGTTTTCATAGTCTGGTCATAGTCTTGCCTTGCCTGTTTTCCTGGTTCCTGATTCTTGCCACGTATCTTGGATTAACCCTTTGCTTGCTGTTTCGGACTGTGTTTGCTCCTCGCCTGGCCTTATGCTCACGTTTACGGATTACCCCTCTTGTCAAGCCCTCTGGATTACGTTTGCTGTCGTCTGACTCAAGCCCGTTTAGGATTGCTCTTTTGTCTTGCCTGTGCCATACCTGTTTGCTGTTGTTCGACCCTGCCTGTGTTTTTGACTGTTTATTAATAAAAGCTTGCACATGGATCCGCACGCCTCTCGTCTCGTCAGCTCCGTAACAATAAACTTGAGGCAGAAATAATAAGGGAATGTTCTCATTAGTGATGAGGTAGAGAAGGTGGCTCAATTATAATACCTACAATTGACACAAAAGTGAGAGACAATATCGTTATGCACTTGAACTGTGCAAAGCCTTCGGGTCTGACTGCCTCTTAATCTTGGACTGCTTCTGTGACAGTGCCTTACCCATTATTTTCATGGCTTTGGCATTCCCAAAAGTATTGCATCTTTCTCACTGTGATGCAGTGTAAAGGCATGTAATACCCTTGACGAAGAGACTCTGTTTGTTAGGTGTAGATCAGGCCCTGAGAACTGACCAACTGGAGCTACATTATTGCCTTCTGCGGTATTTACTGGCTGTGGTCTGCCATTATCTGGAAAAGACTGCACAATGTGTGGCTAGCAAGATTCACAGAACAATTATCTAAATAAACATCCAGTAATACTGATAAAATAATACTATGCACTAATAGCATAGTTCCCCCTCACATTTGGCAGATTTGTTTTTTGGATTATGGCCTCAACAGAAAAAAAAGTCACATTTGATTAATTTTTGCAATTTGAGTTTGAATGATCGCTTGAACTCAACTATATCCTAATTTTGAGAATGATTTACTCTTAGCCTGAATTATGAAATAGTTTGTGACAAAGTATTGTTATGTTTAAATAAATAAATACAACAAAACACAACAGAACTCACTCACTAATCACTATAGAGATAAATGAACAATAAAAAGTGTGTGGACAAAGACAACAGTTGAAAGCACTTTGCTGTAACTCCTAAGAGCCTTTTGTATCATTAAAGACACAATAATAAGGAGATCATTTGGAATTTTTTTTTTTGCTTTTTACATTACCACACAAAAACTAGTGAATAAAAACATGTTTTTATATTATTATTATTCCTTATTACTTGGTAATAAGACTTTATAAGACTAGACAAAACTGTGCTAATAGGTTTTGAATGCCAGACAAAATGTATATTTTCTGACGTGATCTGGTGTACAGGGTGGGATCTAATATTCCTGACATGGAGACTTGATGTAACATTTTTTGTGTTGTTGGCAGCATGATAACAACCTATAAATAGTTAATATTTTCCAAAGTTAGTTCATAAAGACAAATACTTTTGTTCCAGCTGTACCCATGTTGCATACAGTTGAAACACTCATCTTTAATGCTCTAAATAATTTAAGATATTACAATGTCTCAAAATTAGTGCTGTCAAAGGATAAAAAATAACGAATTAATTGCATATTTTTCTGAAATTAATCACAATTAATCATGATTAACCCCACCTAACATTAAAGTTTTTAAATATACTTTTATATTGCAATAATTTCATAATCAATCTTCAAATTAAAGTAGAAACAACATAAAGGCAGTATATTTTTAATACTTGTTTAATTAGGCTACATCATGTTTAATGACTGAAGGTGAGTATCACTGATACCAATACTACTGATGTCTCTAGGAAATAGTTTTTTCCCTAATATTTAATGATCGACTATATCCATTCAACATTACAGTAATTGAGAGCTATCGATTTTAACCTTTATTAGACTTTTAAAAATAACTTCTAATTTAAGTGAACTTAAAGGGGGGTACAATGCTGTTTCATGCATTCAGAGTTGTTTACACTGTTAAAGAGTTGGATTCTCATGCTACGCATGAACACATTTTCAACAAAAAAAACACAATTTGGACGTATGACGGTGTATTTCTGTGCTAAAAATCTTATTTCCGGGTTCGTACAAGTTTCAGAGAGTTTTTTTTTTTTTTTTTAATTTCGGAGAGATTTTTTTCGATCGTGGATCTTCATGACGTAGACGAGGGTGGAACTCCTTATATGGGCATTTCTCCCGGAAGAGCACGCCCGCGCACACATAGACCAGAGCAAGAGCAAGAGCTGTGCTGGTGCGCCCATCAAGGCGTTTCATTCAGCAGCGCTGCATGGGACTCGCTCGGGAAGAATGTCTCTAAAGAAGTGTGTTTTTGGTTGTAAGGGAAAGATAACTTTGTTCAGCTTCCTAAAGAACCCAACGCTATGTAAACAGTGGATGCAGTTTTTTTTCCGGAGCAGCAATGCAGTTTCACAAGCATGTTTGTTGACAAACGTTTTATAAACAAGGCCCAGTTCGACGTTGGATTTGCACATTGTTTGATACTGAAGGATGGAGCGGTCCCAGCTATAAAAGATCCTTGTCATGATTCAGAACTGCAGACGGTAAGTGAAACTGCATCAAATGTCTGTGTTTTGTTGGCAGTCGGAGCTAGAGGTCTTCACGGGTCCACTTGGATCCGAAAACCCGAGGTCCGTTCCGAGACCCGAGCGGGTTCGGGTCCAAAACTTCGACGAGTACCTCGGACACGGGTCGGGTTCGGTATTAGCGGCCTCGGGTCTCGGGTAACGGGTAATTTAAAATAAAAATTTCATCGGGTCTGTCTCGGGTCGGGTTTTTCTTTAAAAAAAAATAATTTATGCACGTCGGGTTCGGGTAAGAAGTGATTCGGGGCGATTCGGGTCGGGTACAGATTTTAGGACCCGAGAAGACCTCTAGTCGGAGCTCAAGCACTGTTGCCAACTCTCGCGAGTCAAATAAGCAACCGCAGCTTCAAAAACAAGCCCAATATTTTTTTCATGATTTATTATCATCAATATTATTTATTACCAATAAATGAGCCTACAAAACTGAAACCACTCTTTTATCTGAAAACCAAAAACAGAAGCTATTTTACAAAAATCAGCAAACTGCAACAAAAGTGGGAACAAAACTCATCTCCAATCATGTGAGCAGAATAGGATTGGAGAGATGGAAAATGAGAAAAAAACAAGAGCTTCAAAGGGGAGCTGTAACATAGCCACATATTTAATATTGGCTATTCGAACCATATTTACTTGTTTTTTATCACAGCCCGTGATAATTAGTACATTTCAAAAACATTGTAAAAATAAAAAATTTGGCTAAAAGAAAGTCATCCCACTCCTCTACGTCTCCTTCTACGGCGAGGTGGCGGTACATTTGGCAAATTACGCTGCAGCACTTATTATACTGGTTGACTATTAACTGCGAGCAGACAGAGTATCATTCAATGCACTGGAGAATATGGCGAACATAAATAAAGAAACAAAGTTGCTTGTCAGATTTCCCTAACAAGCAATCATATTTTTTAAAATAAGCCCTCATGCAACTTTAAACTTTAACTTTTTAAGCGTATAATACACGGACTTGGCAACTCTGAGCTCAAGTGCTCGTCAATCTTTAGCTGGCATGGCGCGCCTCCAGGAGCTCGGCTTTTTCCGGAGAGAATCGTAAAGCTGTATCTTTCTTTTATAAATATGATAAGACTAAAGACTTTTTGGAGATATGAAGGATGCAGCACTACTCTATAGGTTCTCAAGATTAACATGAGATTGGGTGAAACTGTGTGTGTTATGTCTCCTTTAAAAAATTTTCACACAAACCCATTATAATAAATGTCACATTTAGCTACCTGTGCCCTTCAGCAAGTAGAAAATTAAATATACAGAAATTGATAAAGTTATCAAACACTAAATTCTATGTTCTATATTCAAAATGTTTAACAACAGTTTTAAAGTACAAAACAAACAATTAAAACCTAGCTCATTGCACAACTGTAAAAACAAAACAAACTCACTCGTTAACATACTCATTAATCAGAATACTCTTATTTATTTACTCTTATTCCCTTACTTTGTTAGATACAGATGTGGCCTCCATCAGTTCATGCCAAATGCCCAGGCCTTGAGAGCACCTGACACAATAGGATTCTACTGCAGGTACAGTTGATACAGTATGTTTCAACTCTACCCCAACTGTCCATTATTTATATCATGTCAATATACCTATAGTTTTATTGTTTCATAAGGAGTCTTTTATAATTTAGAAGACATTTGCAAGTAATGATCTCAGAAATTAACAATAGCAAGCTAATAAAGCTGCAAAAGCTTTCAGGCAATTGCAAAACATTAAAGTTTTGAATGACATGAGAATGTAAATAATATATGAGTAAATAATGACAGAATTTTCATTTTGCGATGAACTAACCCTTTAATGTACTGTATGTGGTTTAGGGCTTTTCATATATTTTCACTCAGAAAGGATATCTGGTCATTTTGCAGTGTTCATGCATTACCGAATGGTCCTGCACTGCTAGTTAACCCACTTAACCTCCACAAATTAAATGAGCAATGAAATATTGAAGTCTTCCTTCACACCTTCCCCTGTTATGTGCATTATCTCATGTACTGTCTGCATTACTGTACTCTGTGAGCGGATGGTTTCTCATTCTTCTCCTTCAGTGACTCAGCGTAATTGGAATTATTAAACAACCAGTTGATCCTTTATCGCACAATCCATAAATTAGCATGTTGCACTGGGGTGAATGAGCATCAGCTTCATGCTAATTATGGTCAAGTGTTGGCCTGGTAACTCTCTAGTGTTTATCAGTCACCATTCCAGGTAACCTCTCTGAACCCTTCAATGGGACAGTTTAGATCAAGCGGAGGGTTTTACTTGGTGTTGCAGAATAACACAGAGATTAAACTGATTGCATTTTGATTGCCTTCACTTGGTTTCACAATTAGATTGAGTAGGTTCAGATGGTTTTGAGCGATAGATTTAGAAGCCCTAGAGTAAGTATTGGATTTTGTAATGCAAGGTGTGCATCTTAAAATCTGTAATCTTCAACCAAGAAAAAGCTATAAATAGATATTTTATTTATATAAATATATATTATAGCTTTAGTTTTAGTAATTTATTTCAAGTTGTTTTTATCTTACTACAGCAAAAGCACAATTAATTCTTGGTTACAAAGGTAAAATTGTGCATTCTTTCTTCACGTAAAC
>NW_015664668.1:65078-78941 GCF_001515625.1 Sinocyclocheilus rhinocerous
TATATATATATATATATATATATATAACCCAAAACTATTTAAATTAGCTATTATTATTTCAATACATTATCTAGCTTAGCTCTGTTTAAGATGAGAATGTATAAATTAGAAGAAAATGTAAAATAGAAATCTTTTGTAACAATATACAGTACATTATCGTTCAAAAATAGTTTTTTAAAGAAATTAATTTATACTTTTATTCGGCAAGTATATATTAAATTGATAAAAAGTGATAGCAAAGACATATATTGTTACAAACGATTTCTATTTTCTTTTTATTCATCAAAGAATCCTGAAAAAAGTATCACAGGTTCCAAAAAACATATATACTGTATATATAACATATATATATATATATTAAGCAGCACAACTTAACACAATATTGATAATATAAATAAGCACATTAGAATGATTTCTGTAGGATAATGTGACACTGAAGACTGAAATAATGGCTGATGAAAATTCACCTGCACCACCACAGGAATATATTATATTTTAAAATATAATAAAATAGAAAACCATTATTTTAAATTGTAATAATATTTCACAATATTACTGTTTGTACTGTATTTTATTGATGAAATAAATGCAGCATTGATGAGCATAAGAGACTTCTTAAAAAAAAATCTTACTGATCCTAAACTTTTGAATGGTAGTGTACTAACATAAATTATAAAGTAATCGTTAAGTTATTTCACTCATCTGACCTCATTAGACTGAGTCAGCTTTAGCTGTACAGCAGCTATGAAAGCAGCTCTTGTGAGAGATGTCAACTCATGTATCAAATTGACTCCATCAAGCCCAAGTTTGACCACACAATGATACACAGTTCTGATCTTTGCAATGCCACCATGCAGTTAGAAAAAATGCCCACTGACACAGCACTGAAATGGAAAACTGAAATAACTGTGACCAGAGCTATTTTTCTTTTCATGGTTTCCCCTCAACATTACTCAAAAGAAGTCCCTATCTGGCAGAAAGTAGCTCTGTTGTCTTAACTATTATAGAATAAGTGGAACTTTGATGATATACGCAGAGAAATGTGTTGTACAGCCTTAAAAAGGAAGGCACAGCAATTTTGCATCCCTCTGCAGAGCTACAAAATCCATTTGAGGTTGTGTTTTCTGGAAGAGTCTCCATTTTAACTGAATGTAGGTTAAATAATTTAATCATTGTCTCTCTAGATTTTCAGCTTAGAGTTTATTCACAAATAATCTTCAGGCTCTTGTTCTGAGACTTCTTCACATTTCTCAAAAGGCAAGTATTAGACACTCTCTGCTGCTGGAGAGCATTGGGTTTGAGGTGCATGTCATATGATGCTCCTTCAAGTCTAATTGCATGCATTCAGCTCTCTCTGAAGGAGTCTAACGTGCCAGAAAGCACACGGGAACTATCTATTATGAATAGCCAAATGAAATTTTTGAGGTTTTGAAATACTAATTCTTAAGGCAGTTATAATGTAAGCACAAAAAAGACTCCCTTCTCAGCTCGAGCACGCAGTGTCTTTCATTTCTGAAAACACAAAGATGCTTGGATTAAGCTTGCACGAGTATATATACAGTGGGTACGGAAAGTATTCAGACCCCCTTAAATTTTTCACTCTTTGTTATATTGCAGCCATTTGCTAAAATGTGCTCTAAATGCCTCATTCATTTTTAATATAGAAATAATTATATAATTTTAGGTTGCATCCAAATGTTTTTGCGGTTGGTTCTGTTCTCTGAGACTGTACATTATGTGAACTTTTAGTGTTGTAATTCATCAAAAAGCAATAAGCCATAATATGAAAACAGAAAGAGTTGGTTATAAACCCACTGTCAATAGACCCTTCTCTAAATACTTACAATTATATTTGGAGAAGCAGGCTCAAGATTATTGTGAATAATAAAATGCAATTCATTCGGAGATCAAATTATGTATACAAAACAATAATCACATCAATATGCACAGCATTTCATTGATATAAAATGTAATAATAGAACCCATAAATCTGAACTAATCATATTGGCAACTATGTTGTGTGTTATTTATTTCCACATGTAATGGGATTGAGTAATTGTTTTCCATCTTTACCGGTCTCTAAATTGAAGATCCCATTTACATTTATATTGCCACTTATAGTAATACTGCTTGGCGGGGTCAACCCTGAGTTTATAATGTGTCGTGGTGACTGCTTCACTGGCTTTTTATGTCAATACACTTCTCAGCCCTCTTCCGTTCACCTCGGTTAAAACTCATGGCCTTTGGATTAAGCTCGTGGCCTAAGGTAAAAACAGTTGCCTTGGCACAGATTGAACAACTGTACATTTTTAAACTTATTTTAGATTTTACTGTGTCTGATTATTTTTAGATAATTAAGTAGAATTATCTAAAAACTGTATTTGCTGAGCCATAAAGGTTTTCACATCCTGTATCAGACACAGTTGAAATGAGTTTGGCTAATGTGAGATAAGGGGGAGATGCACTAGACTGAACTTTTAGGATTTAGATGTGGTCACAGCTATTAAATTGGCATTACACCTTGAAGCTCCACAATGTCTAAATTAACAGATCTTTCTGACTGTGACCTTTTATTATTCGTGGGGTTGTTTCCAAGTTACCTTGACAGTCACAAACTATATTTGCTGCAGATATGTTCATTACACACACAACAATGAGCTTTAAAGGCGTATTTTGACTGCACACATTGACTGCACACTCTATAAAAATGGTTCTTTAAAGAGACTTTACACATAGCAGTTCTATTTAAAACCATGTCATCCTGAAGAACTTATTTATGCTGAAATGGTTCTTTGTGTCAGAGTTTAGGGTTCTTTATTCCCACCTTTTTGTTTTTCAAAGCCACCTCATTACTGATTTTCTGGAGATCAACCATTCAACTTTCAATTCAACCATTCAACGTTTTTTGTGACTGCTCCACCTAGCCAATTCTATTCCAACAGAGGAGACCTGATTCAAACATCAAACAGATGCAAAGACTAGATCCACCATGGAAACTTTTTAAAAAATCTTTCCATCTTATTATTTTAAATGTAAGAGCTGGTGTGAACTTGAGTGTGCGAGGCGTCAGCAATCTCCATTTATTAGCCTATTTAGCTGTGCAAAAACAGTTCGTTGCTGCTGGAAGTTGTAAACTGGTATTTGTTCTCAAATTATTTTTAATTTAATAACGTACTACTAAACACTAATTTGCAGCGCAGTTGTTTTACCGTTTGACCCACTTCGTAAAATGGGTTAAACATCAGACGTGAAGCAAAGTGCTGCGCTGCAGCTAATGAACTCGCAAGTCGTTCTTTGCATGAAAACGGAATTTAAAACCAGAATACATATAGAATATATTGAAAGGACCATGGTTTTACTTGTTGTGTCCACCTTCTTACTAATACTAGTCAGTTAAACTCTGGATTCTATGCAAGAACTATAGTAAATTTCATTAGGGCGAAGGATAATTTAACAGAATAGCTTTAATAGCTTCTTTCTCTTTTAATGTTTAATTCTAATGAATTTTAATTGAAGTAAAATGTTAATTCAATAAGAGCCTGATTAAAGATAGATATCAGTGCCTTATATAAATTAGGTTTCAACTATTTACAAATGTTAAAGTTCTTAAAGGGATAGTTCACCCAAAAATTGTCATAATTTACTCACCATCATGTCATAAACCTATGAATTTCTGTCTTCTGGGGAACATAAAAGAAGATAATTTGAGAAATTCAAGAAATTTTTGTTCATATAGAAATCAAAATGGTTTGGTAACGTTCTACAAAATATCTTATTTTGTGTTCCACAGAAGAAAGTAAGTCAAACAGGTTTGGAACGACATGAGGTTGAGGAAATGATGACATAATTTAATAGCAGTATATTTTCTGCATTCTAGCTCAAAATTATTGCTTTACTGTCAAGTGCATTTCTATGTGACAAAAATGTATTATTAAGTTTGTAACATTTGCAGTGAATTCAGTAATATACATTGTTGGGGAAAGTTACTTTTAAAAGTAATGCATTACAATATTGCGTTACTCCATAAAAAAAGTAACTAATTACAGTACTTAGTTACTTTTTATGGAAAGTAATGCGTTACGTTACTTTTGCGTTACTTTTAAAATCTGGACGGTGCTTGCTTGTTTGTTTTTAAAATAAAAAAGTAATATTTTGGCAAATATAAAAGCCTTTTCACACCAAAAGTGAAATGAATAAAGGCTGATTTGAAGGGAAAGTAAATTTACATCCATACAGTAGAATGCAGAAGAAGAAATTTCAACACACTTCAGCAATAAAAAAAGACACACAAATGTTTGTCTAGAGTAATTTTTGCTTATTAATATGGTTGAACTGGATCATCGATGGTCAGAAGCAAAGACATTGGTTAATAGAATGGGATTAAATACATAAAGGATATTTGTGTTGTTTAACATTTAATTATTGCAGGTTTTGCGTCATATTCTGAGTATCATTATTTTTATTCATTTTTAAGGAATACTGAATCTATGTTTTTTTTTTGTGAGAGATGAATTAATGCATATTCATATTTATTTTAGAACTACAGTAACATCTTCTGATTTCTCTCAACATGGGGACAGGAGAGCTGTCAATCAATAAATTGGAAAAAAAAAAGTAACTTGCGTTACTTATTTGAAAAAGTAACTCAGATATTCTCTTGTAAATTAAAAAGTAATGCGTTACTTTACTAGTTACTTGAAAAAAAGTAATCTGATTACGTAACTCAAGTTACTTGTAATGCGTTAACCCCAACACTGGTAATATATATCATTATTTGTTTCTGTACTGTTTTATTTATTCATTTACTCCAATTTAAGGCCCTATAACCTAGCGAAACTCGTGGGCCGGATGCTGGATTTGTCCAGGGCCGAATTTTAACCCCAGTCCAGCCCTGACACAAACTGTCAACACACTCCCAAGAAGTAAGTATGTATTTATTCATGTTCAGTGACAGTTATCATTAATGTATTCAGCTAATAACTGTTGTTAGAGTATATATCACATATCAATGAAAACAACTGATGCTCAATGCAAGAGAAGAAAATAGAAACAATTTCTTCACCAAAATCTTGCCATATCACTTGATTTCAAGTTGTGTTTCCTTGTGTGACCTGAATCTGAGATGTTATTGGTGGATTGATGGTTTAGAAAAAAAGATAATGAGAGGGAATATTGATATTTGCTTTATTGGAAACTGTTTATGGAAATTCTATTATCAACACATAAGAATCATTTTAGGCTTTCTTCTCTAAAATGTTCATGTCTAGGCGTATACATTAAGGGTCAGGAAGGACGTATTGTATTGTTTATAACTTTGCTTACTCCAAAAACCTGTTTTTCAGTTTGATCATAATTTCTGAATTTCCAGGCATGCCTTTAGTATCAAGATGTTCTGTGAAAAACAGCCATAACAGTGTGTTCCATGGACATTATTACAACTGTGGGTAGATGTCCTCTTAAAACTCCTGATGAACATTTCAAGGTCTCGTGAGCTGAATAAATAGTGTGTCTGCTGTTGTGACTGTAGTGCGTTCTAACTTCAGAAAAGAGCTTTTTCAGTTGAGTTCAGTTTAAATTGGTCAGTAGTTTAAATGCCTTTGAAATATCTTATATATATTTTAAAACATTACGCTGTAGTATACAGTTAAAATGGAACTGGAACCATTTTTAAGTAGGACTAACAAAGTAACATTGAAATGTTAAGCAAATAAGATGCTTATTCTCCATTTGAAAGTGGCCCCTTTCCTTTTTCGTCTCACTACCTAATGACTCACTATCAGCAGAAATGCCATGAAATGTCTGCATGCAAAACCTGGCATGTCAGCGGGAAATGAAAGCAGGAGTAAAATAAATACATTTGCACAGGTGGGCTGTCAGAGCATTGTGTGTCGCTTTAGTGGTGTAAAAAGAATGACCTCCTTCACTCAACCTGGAATATTTCATCTCAAAGTGCAGCAAGGATGTACATTAATTATTATATCTGACAACACTGAACTTAAAATAGCACAGGACCGGACACAAACAAACAAATGTGGCCTTCATAGGAAATTGTTTTATAGTTTGATTGAAAATAATGCTTTAGAACCAGTGTTATTTCTTTGTTAACAGATTTTTTTTCCTGTACATTTTTCCAAGAATATTCTACAAGAATAAACACTAGACGCATAAGAAGAAATCTAAAAAGTTTAAAAATGAAGCAAAGAGGAGAGCCCTAAATCTGTTTTGTATGAAAGCCTGTTTCCATGAGTAAAAAAAATAAATTAATTACAGGTCACATATTTTACACCTTTCTGGAGTTTTATTTTAAGTCTTGATGTCCTTAAAAATATATGTTTGCGGTATAAGTACGAAAAACCATCTCAATATATTTTTACAGCTCCTCTCTCAGGAGCTCTGCTGAGAACAAGTCGATTTTGGCCTGTCTAATTAATATTCATGAGCCTCTCTTCTGATTGGCCTGTCCAAATCGGCGACGAGAGGAGACAACCAACCACCTCCTCAAACACGCTTACAACAGGATGTTTCAGAATGGTAATTCATGTTTTTTTTTTCAAACACTGAATGCAGTAAATACAAACCTGACCAGCTGAGCGTTTGCGATCACGTGAACTTGAAGACACTTGTACAAATGCAGATGGGTGACATGAATGGAAATGATTCCAGATTGGCGATGTAGTATTTGGTTTCTGTATTCTGTACTGTATTTCCATGCACTCAAACCTGCCAATCTAAAGGATCAAACGCCGTGTATGGCGTTTGAAGTCATTTGTGAATTAGCATAAACTTATAGTCTAAATAAAACAATTTGCAACTGTTACTATTATTACACTTGTATACAAAACTTTGTATTATGCTTGTTATAGAGTGTGTGACATCACATGCACTACCGCCGGTGGCAATAGACAACGGTTGACATGGTTGTCATGGCGACCGTCACAGCCCTACTGTGCAATGATGTAGTTTACTGACATCCAGACTGAACAACGTTTTCTCGACATGTTTCCGTGTTGTTGTTGCTCAGCAATGGCATGGACGCGATGTCTGGGGGTTTGGCAAAAGAAGAGTGGGACTGTGGGCAGTGCTCGGAGTAGTGACTGAAGGCGGTGACTAAGTAGTTCTGACGTCACCTTTTTATGGAAGTCACAACGGTTCGTGAAAAATCACAGCTACTTTATGCAGGCTGTGTGCATTTTGACTGTGGATTGACTGTTATGAAACTTATATGGTAGTTACATAGCACCTATACCTCAGTTATCATGAAAAAAGCCAGGAAATTTAAGTTTTGACAATATGGGACCTTTAAATTGTGAAGAAATGGTCATTGCACTCCTACAATGTGACTTTATATTTCTCAATTCCAACTAAATTATATTTTGCAGTTGCGACTTTATGGGCCCTATTTTAACGATCTAAGCGCATGGTCTAAAGCGCATGGCGCAAGTGCACTTAGGGCGTGTCCGTTATCCACTTCTGCTAGTTTAACTGGGACAAATGGTCGGCATGCCCGGGGCATGGTCTAAAAGGGTTGTCCCTATTCTCTTAATGAGTAATGGGAGAGGAAATGGATCTGCTCGTGCGCGAGGTTAAAGTGCTCGAGCAGACCATCTACAGGGCACAATAATAATCTTTTACATTGTAACCCTTTCATTTTTAATATTTGGCATGTTTGTGTGCTGCTGCACGTCCCTGTTTGTGTAATAAGCTGAGTGTACGCGCGTTGTCCACCCACCTATAGGCGCATATTACTAACACGCTCTTTAAATAACAAAAAAATATTGCGCCATTGACTTTAGACCAGGTTTCAGTTGGTAAAAGGCGCAGTCTATTTCAGTTGCCAATAGCAACGTGCCAGCAATGTGACTGAACACCTCGTTTTCAGACCAGCAGGCCCGATGGGAGCACAAATGGGCGCAAATGCATTTGCTATTTAAACAACATGGCGCAGGACGTGAAAATGATAACTGCATTGGGCTGAAATTAGTAAAAAACACTTGCATCGCGCCTGCCGCCGCATTGCACCAGGTTTATGATAGGGCCACAAATCTCACAATGTGACTTTATATATCACAAATTAATTTGTAAATCTCACAGTGTGACTTTTTGTTTATTAAACTTATCTTAGCTTATCACAATTAAAAGTTTTATTACTCTGAGGTAGGGCTGATAACCGCAATATCGCAATACTGCGCTATTGACGAGCAAACCACAGAGGAATGCAAGAACCGCAGCAACCGCGATTTTTGCGGGTTATGCCCTTCTCATTTTACACTTCATGCATGTGGACTCAATATTAAACAAGTTAGTAATGATAACATAATGTGTACAATGCTGATTTGTACAGAGGCTCCGTAGATTTTCATTTAACAATCCTAAACAGACAGTGAATGAGAGAGAGATCGACTGAGCGCGTGCGATTACTTGCGTCTGTCCTCCAGGCCGAGTCATATATATTTGTGAAAATAGGTTGTCATGTCCAAGGAAAGCGAAATCCCTGTTTTAGCATCGATGCATAGCTGGTCAGCTGAGCCTTCTAAAGTGGCGCTCAACGTTAAAATGATTTCAACAGCGTGTTTCATTACGTCTCTCTTTGAATGAATGAATCAGCGTTTTTCAAACGCGTAGTTGAATGAACGGTTTAAAGACTCACTCAAAGATAGTCCCTTTCCACCACCTTGTGGCGCAACAATCTAACTGCACTGACTGACAGCCCGTCTAGAACGCACGCAGGTGGAAATATCAATAGAAAGTCTCTTGTCCAGTCAGATTAGAAAATCAGATTACAACTAGGCTAACTGTTATACATGTGTGTGTGTGTGGTGATAATACCGCATACCGCGCTATTGAGCCACTCAAAATTACCGCAAGGGAAATTCCCTCACCGCGACAGCCCTACTCTGAGGTGGAAATAGGCTTCCATAAATTTGCATTTTGGCAAAGTAGAAAAAATGTACATGGTGTTAGTATGTAAAAAAGTGACATCAGTTGAAGGTGAGCCAAATAAGCACAAGTTTCTTGTGGCTTTTTTATGAATTATATTCGTATAGATGTATCACATGGCAGTTTTTGTTAAACTTGACTTGACAGATAGTCATAAAGTTTCACCTTTGATTTTAAAAGATATCAATGAATGTACCAAATGTGTGGTTAGTGCCCTGGTAGTAAAAATCTTTTGGCATCTCATAATGCATTGAGGGTAACACCTGCCATTACTTTGCTGGCAAAGCTCTGGTATGTTTTATCGTGGCAGAGGTAAAGCAATGAATAGTTCAGCTCAGCCAAGAATGGGCTAGTGTGGTCATGCAGAACAGCATATTCAGAGACTGATGGGGATTTGAAAGAATTGCCTGGGGGACAGACAGGGTCGCACCCCCCATTTCCTTTAATCAAGGTGGATATGATCTGCAATGTCGACTCTTCATCTTAAGTGCCATTTGACATAAATGAAAAGCAGGAAATACAAAGCATGAACATGATAAATGTCTCAACCGGTTAAAGTTTAACAATATTACTGAATCACTTGCAGCCTGAGTAAAACAGTTACTGTTTTATGACTTAAATTAGCTAATAATGAGTTAATAATTAATAATAATAATGAGGAAGTGATGCTGAATCATTTTTATGGCTGGCTTTCTTTTATGCTGACACATGGAAAAAATAGAAGAGTTTGCATTGGGAAATCAATCATCTATGTACTCTATATTTCTGTCACAGGTGAGAGAATATTTTAACAGCATCACATTCATAATATACATTCATCTTCATATACAAGCCGAGAAAAATTTGTCTGAGGATGTCCTAGACCAATCAAAAGAGAAGAAATATAATAATAGACTTGGCTGTGATTTTAATATAATGTTTTCAAAGCACACAATTATATTTTTATAATACATTATACAACAATTCTTCATCAGTATCTGAACTTAGAAAGAAACATCCTGGCCCTTGGTTGACTTTTCCTAATCTTATGAGATTATCTGTGAATTTAGGTATTGTATTAATTTTCAAACGATAAAATTCTCTCAACATATTAGTATACTCTTAATAGTTTGATTTGTTTATTTTATTTTTCTAACTTTTTCTTATTTATCAGACTGTAAATATATGCAACGTTACTTACTGGACATTAATCAGCTTTAAAAAAATAGTTAATGTCTGTTTTATGGTACAACAGATGTAAAATCTTAAATAGCAGGTGTCTAGTTGGGCTTAAATAGGTCAGAGGAAAATATGCAGAAGAATTCCAGGGGAAATAGCAGTTCAGATTTTAAATAACTAATAACTAATATTGGTTTACTCATACTGGGATCTCTGGGACCTCAAACTTAACGTAAAGTGTACATATAAATGAGCATAAAATATCCAAAACAGCCTGTGCAGTCTTATAAGCAAAAAAAAAAAGAAAAAAAAAGGGCATTCTCAGCAACCCTGAGCAGCGTAAGCTATGACCAGATGTTGACCCTAAGTACAAAATTCAGCCTAAGTACAAAATTCATTTGGGATGAGACTTTTGCCAAACTACAGGCTCTTTTTAATCTTGCATGAGTTTTGTACCTGCTGAAGAGTGGCGAGACATTGCAAGCTGCATTGCATAAACTGTTGTGTAATGCCTTGAGAGGTTGAACCCTGCATGTCTTGTAATCTCTTTTTAAGGGCAAAGAGCTCTTCTTCCACAGGTTTATAACTGCCTTTGTGCTTTCTCTAAAGCACATCCCATGTTCATCTCTCTTAAGTGTCCATTAAATAATCCAGACTTTTGGCAAAAATGCTGAGTAATGGGCTTTTCAGGTTTGAACTTGTTGACATTTCTTGAATATGTATATATATATATATATATACATGCAAAATAAATAATGCAAATATATATGCAAATTGTATATATATATATATATATATATACAGTGGGTACGGAAAGTATTCAGACCCCCTTAAATTTTTCACTCTTTGTTATATTGCAGCCATTTGCTAAAATCATTTAAGTTAATTTTTTTTAGCAAATGGCTGCAATATAACAAAGAGTGAAAAATTTAAGGGGGTCTGAATACTTTCCGTACCCACTGTATGTATATATACTTTATATATATGTATATATATGTATATGTGTATATATATATATATATATATAAAGCACAATAACTTTGATTAGGCGCAATGTAGCAGGCAATTGCTTCTGAAAATTACGGTCTCTTCTGCACTTAAAGGAATAAAGGAATTAAAGGAATAGTTCACCCAAAAATGAAAACTTACTTACTTACCCCTGGGCCATCCAAGATGTAGGTGAGTTTGTCTCTTCTTAAGAACAGATTTAAAGAAATTTAGCATTACATCACTTGTTCAACAATGGATCCTCTTCAGTGAATGGGTGCCATCAGAATGAGAGTCCAAACAGCTGATGAAACCATCACAATAATCCACAACATGATTCTAGTCCGTCAGTTAACTTTAACATGTGTCTGAGGAATTGGCAATAATTTAATCAATTAATTGCTGTTATTGCAGATAGAATTGAATTGAATTTATCAGAAGATTTAGAGATCGTAAAGGAGGTGGCGGGTTGTGGTGAGAAACAACAGACAGGCACAAAGTTAAATTTGAACTTGGAATGTAATTGTTCCTTTTGATATAAAGTGGAAATAATAAACAAAATAAAAGAAAGTAAATTACAATGTCATACAAACAATATACATACAATAAAGATCAACTATGAAAACTTCCCTTGAGTGCACTCTTCTTTTACCCCAAAAATATACACAGACCGGTCATTTCAATGTCAGAAAGAAATAAAAAGAAATGAATAAAAGAAATAACTTTTCTCTCTAAATATCACAGCTGTCCCAATAAGGACTTCGGTGTCAATCAAATGGGTTATGGGTAACCATATACCATGAATAGTTCAATGTTCTGTAAAGTACTGATCAGTTTCTTCTCTTTTACCGTTCTTTTTTGTCAGTTCCCTCAAGGAAGGGAACTTAATAATTCTTTATATTGGGATCGTCTTGCTTTCATGAAGCAAGGCTGATAATTGAAAGAAAGGATATTGTTCTCTTCCTTATGATGTGTCGTCCTTTTTCCTCTGTAACAGATTTGGTTGGCTCGCCATCAAATGTGAAGTTTCACAGGATGTCACAGAAGATCACAGAAGTGCCACAAATCCGTAGAATGAAGAGGAAAGAAAGAAAAATAGAAAAAACACAAAGAGGGAAAAAAACCTGGCCTCTGTATCAGTTGTTTTTTTTCTCTTACACAGGCACGTGACCAACAATCGTCGGTGAACTCTATAATCGATTTTACTCTTACACACTCGCGTGTGACCAACAATGGCGTCGGTGAACGAGTAAAATGTGACTCAACAATATTCAATCGGCTTCTTCAGATACTGGATGGCTCGAAATAAATGAATTCTAATACTTTCGTACACTTTTCGGAGGATTTTTAATCTAGATTTCTTTAAATTAGATGCGAAAATCAGCTGAAGTATTTTCTTCTCTTCTTCTTCTTCATGTTTTATGGTGGATCCAACGTTAAGGTGCATTACCGCCACCTACTATACTGGAGTGTGGACCAGAGTGACTAACAGAACTTTATATTTAAAAAAACAAAAAAAACAATTATTAATAATAAAAATAACAATTATACTTTATATTCTATTTATTAACCCAGTTTCCCTCAAGAATAAAACTAAAGAATTATAATTTCCTGTTTGACCGAGTATTTGCTTTGCATCTAGTATCTCCTGTGGTGTCCTTCTGAATATTTCTCTTTCTGTAATATATTTTTGGCAGTGACAGAACATGTTCTACTGATTCCTCCTTCTGACAATACTCACACAGACCTGTTCTCTTTTCTTCTCTGTCAGGCTCGTCTCTTCTGTCATAGCGCATGCTCGGCGACACGCAGGGCGCGCAACGACAAAGAGCCCTCATTGGTCAATAACTAATCTTCTAAATAGGATAAATGGACTACTTTTTAAATGTTCTTTAATAACGTCTACACTTCTTTTAAACTTTTATTAGAGAAATATGATGTTACCAAACTGTGAATAAATTAAATAATTACCGTATTGTCCCGAATATAAGACAATATTTTTTTCTTGGAAATACATCTGAAAAAACGTGGTCGTCTTATATTCAGGGTCTAGACTTTGACATGTCAATAATACACCCACAACACTAGGTGGCGCCAAATACGCATAAAACGAGTGTGCCATGCAATTACGCTTCATTTAACCAGGGTTACATAACATCTTGTGAAGTGAAAAGCTGAGCATTTGTAATAAATCCATCAATACATATCAAGCACTCTGTAAAAGCAAAAGCGGTCCAAAACAGTACTAAACAAATATGTTGGTGGATTTTGATGGGGATGTAATTTTTCCACTCAAATAAGAATTATTATGATTTATGGACTGTATTTTGGTTAATTTTTAGCAAATTTAAATTTTTAGGTGTACTATTACTTTAATATGTTTGCCGCTACTTTTGAACATTTTCATTGTTCTTTCAGACACTAAAACACAGCTATAGCTATTTCAAGAAAGAGTCACGTCAGCACTTGACCATTTCACCTATGCTGTTCTGTGTCAGCTGCGCCACACGGATACGCTGTTTTCGTTCAGATCAAATCACAACAACGTAGGAAACAGATCTGGCGTGTCGCAGCTGCAGAACAGCATACGTTGTTTACGTCCAGCGGATACTCTCCAAAATGGGTCTACAGGGTGATGCAGAGGAGACGAATTGTTGAATAAAGTCTTTTTTTTTTTGCTTTTGCGCACAAAAAGTATTCTCATAGCTTTGTAAAATTACGGTTGAACCCCTGATGTCACATGTATTATTTTACAGATCTCCTTGCTACGTCTCTGGACTT
>NW_015664668.1:79751-103115 GCF_001515625.1 Sinocyclocheilus rhinocerous
ATGTGGACAACATCCGGATACAGGTCGCATGTTAATGCCAAGTGTAAACGCAGCCATGGATTATTTTACAGATCTCCTTGCTACGTCTCTGGACTTAGGAACATTTCAGTTGTATTTCTGTCTATGCAGGGTCAGACAGCTCTCAGATTCCATCAAAAATATCTTAATTTGTGTTCCGAAGATGAACGAAGGTCTTACGGGTTTGAAACGACATGAGGGTGAGTAATTAATGACAGAATTTTCATTTTTTGGTGAACTATCCCTTTAAGAGTGTGGTTGGTTCTGAGTGAAAAAAAAAACGGGAGAAGACAAAAACCAGAGAGTACAGAAAAGCGCAGCAATTATTATATTTCACCTGAGCCTTTGCGTTTCTGCACTCTGCCCTTCTAAAATATAAATTAAAATGAATTAAAACCACTCACTCCACTGGTGAAGTTCTTCTTTCAGCGATCACTGTTTCAGCCCACTTAGTATTAGAGGCCTCTTGCAAGTGATTGCTATTAAAAGGACAATTTCAAGACAATTCCAAAAAACCAAATCAGCAGAGGATGTTCGGGAAGATCTCTCAGCTCACACAAACAAGGGATTTGCACCTGTTGCATTTGTCTCCATGGATACATTTAATGCACCCTCAACGGGCACTGAATGTGTACAGACTAAGAAACACATTCACATCTGCACCTAATCATTTGCCTCTGTAGTACCATGGAAACATAGCGCTGAGGAAATGCAATTAAATTGCAAGAAAGCAGAGTAGTAAGAAATAGCCCTCTAAACATATTTACTGTCATAAGCTATGTGATCATAATATATGTGGTGGAAGTGTGGACTTATATTCAACATTTTATATTTAGGCAAATTGCATGTCATAGGATGTCAATTTCAAATGAATGTAAAGATATAAATTTGCAGATCAAAAGTTTATCTGAATTTATCTCAAGGCTCTTTCATTTTTTATAATTTATTTCTATAATTATGTATAATAATGCTTGCAGTTTAAGTGTTTGTTTTATTATTCATACCACAATAGTAAGTAAGTGTCTTGAAAAAGACAAATACAATTGTCTCTTCATTTTAAATGGATAGCAATATATTTAATCATGTCTGGCAACTTGAAAATGTTTCATTAAGGGTCTATAAAAATTAAATAAATATTTAATGATCTACATTTCACAGATTTCACTGTACACTAATTATATAAAACTATACTGTCAGTACACCATACTTATACAAATGGACTAAATATATGCATTTATTTGCATTCAAAGAGATGGCAACTAATAGAAAAACATTTGGATGGAAAGATTCCTTATACTGTGCCCCTCTAGTAAGATGCTGGCTCCCTCTAGTGGACAACATTAATATATCTTCATCTTTCAGTTGAAATGTCTTGTTAGTTTAGAATTTGCATCAAAAATTCATTACAGAGTAAATTCACCTTTGGTGCTTGGACCGTTAATAACAAAATATCAATATCCAGGCACCAGGACACTGTCTATTAAACACTCCACACATTGTAATGTCTAAACTCGTAAAAGTAGGTCTACAATATAAAGCCTACATAAAGAGTTTATTTATGTAGGCTACTTGGATGATATATAAATCACAAGTTTAGTGCATCAAGTTCTTATCCGAAGTAGGAATGTCTGTAGGTATAAGGGAAGGCCAGAACACGCAAGCAACCACCTAACCTGCAAGCTAAAAAAAAAACGTGTCAATTAGCCAACATAAAGTTTTCTTTAAAAAATGTCAGTCTAGTTAAGATTAGATTTCTTACCCAACTCCACTTTTATTTTCCGTGATCGGGATCATTTTATTTTGTCGGATGTCATATATGCATAATGAATGGGCTAGTTGCATATCGCCGCAATCTTGGATTTCCGGTCGTGAGTGTGGTAGACACTTCCAGTTTTGCTAAACGCCAGTGCAGAGAGCCGGAGAAATCCAAATATTACCTTCTATATATGTTTACATGATTTATAATATCACTTAGAATGCAAGTAAAATCTACATTGCTATTATTACTATACTATATATGTTAAATGAGCCAGTGGCATTTGTTTGGGTCAGGTGAATGAATGAAATACACTGATCCGTATACATTCATGAAATGAAAGTTGACTTGAATTCATGGTGCGTACACATAATGTATTTTTTCATGTAAATGTACAAATGACTTATTTCTCAAAAATGTTTGTATTACATTGACTTTTTTAAACTGAAATACATGTGCCTTGTGAGACATCAATTGATCTTCATAAATAGCCGTTTGTCAATTCAGTTTGTTCCATCAAAATTTTCAAAACATATTTTAATCATTTACATTTAAACATAGTTGGCTTTGCATCAAACATATTTTTAGATTTTTAGATACAACCTTTACAAGGACTTTAGACATGAATTGGTGGATAAATTTTAAATGAACAATTAGGTCAGTTGCTCCTTATCTGATTCTGATATAACCGAGGCAAGATAAATCTGATCGTCAAGTACAATGTTTTGTAATATTATTAGACTTTTTTCATTTCATGCAAATATGTATGTTTAAGAGACAGGTTTAAACTGCTGTTTTCCACCTTTGTCACTTTGGTGCAACATCTCAAAGCCAACAACCACCTTCTAGCCATGAGGAGAAGTTGAAAAACAAGTTTGACAGTTACTACACCACCCTGGCTCTCTGATTAACTTTTCAAAGTGTACTTTGTTTTCATTATATCTCATGAAGATTCTCTTGTCAGCTTCTACACTTTCACACAAACACTTGGATGTTGGCAAAACAAAAGCGTAAAAGACATTTGTTAAATGAGAATGTTGTTCTGCTTTCGATGTCAAGGTTATATGCAAAGCTTATTACTGATCTCATTTGATGTTTATACCCTGGCAAAACTTTATTCTAAAGCATACTAACTTTTTATTAAATTCAAGGTACATTATCCGCCTAAAATTGAGAAGCTCCTTTGCATGGAAATATCAACTAACAAAAAGAATCACTGGAAAACATTACACAATACTACAAAGAAAAGACTTAAACCAATTCACTTGTTCTCTCTTAATAATTATAGCAGTGAATATTTTGATGAGTCTTTACATCTCAATGCAGATAAACATTTGTCCCTTCCGTCTGTAAAAGCTTGATGGCACTGAATATAGAATAGAATAGTTTATGATAGGGAATAGGATGCTCTTGTTTTTAAACATGTATGACCTAAATGCCTACATGACCGAATTAATATTAGTAAACTGATGTTACCAGCTTTTAGGCTTTCATGTGTTTATTCAACTCATCTCTTCCCTCTTTCTTTCTCTTACAGAGTTTCACAGATAGTTCACTGTTACACACAACCGTTCAAAATTATACACCTTTTTTTGGATAACCTGTCTTACCACCATCACTTATCCAAGAAACTGAGCATGTCAGCCACGCCTACAGAACCCTACATCCCCTTTGATGAGCTCATCACAGCCCTCCGCGCAAGGCGGTGGTGGGCGGTAATGGAGATTGAAGATCGTTTACGCTCCTCATCTAAAAAAGGTGAGTGTGAGCATCTCCCTTCATGGTCAGTGGTGGGGAAAATTGGAGGGAGTACCTGTGCCCACTGTATTCCTCAAGGAAGCACCTGCTCCAGACAGGTCCCCTGAGGGGACACCTGTGCTCACTGCAACCCCCAAGGAAGCACCTGCTCTGGTCAGGTCCCATGAGGGAACACATGTTTCTTCTGCAACATCCCGAGGAAGCACCTTCTCCAGCCAGGACCACACTGAGAAGAAAATTAATGATCCCTAAAAATATGAGGCAGTATCTGACAAGGGATTTTAACACCTTTGCCCTCAAGGCCTCCAAAGGCACCACCTCCACCTGCCAGGGCTCAAAAGGAGCACCTGTACCCTCTGCTTCTCCTGAGGGAGTACCTGTTCCAACTGTGTCCCCTAAGGGAGCACCTGTGCTCACTGCTTTCCCCGAGGAAGCACCTGCTCTGGCCATGTCCCCTGAGGGAGCACCTGTTTCTTCTGCATCCTCCAAGGAAGCACCTGCTCCAGTCAAGGCCCTACTGAGGAGAAAATGAATAATCCCTAAAAATATAAGGCAGTATCTGACAAGGAATGTCATTTTAACACCTTTGCCCTTAAGGCCTCCAAAGGGACCACCTCCTGCCAGGGCCTCAAAAGGAGCACCTGTTCCCTCTGCTTCCCCTGAGGAATACCTGTTACAACTGTGTCCCCTGAGGAAGCACCTGTGCTCACTGCGTCCCCCGAGGAAGCACCTGCTCTGGCCAGGTCGCCTGAGGGAGCACCTGTTTCTGCTGCATCCTCCCAGGAAGCACTTGCTCCAGCCAAGGCCCTACTGAGGAGAAAATTCATGATCCTCAAAAATATGTGGCAGTATCTGACAAGGGATGTCATTTTAACACCTTTGCCCTTAAGGTCTCCAAAGGACCACCTCCTCCTGCCAGGGCCCCAAAAGGCCCCACTTTTTCCACTGAGTGAGTATCTGTTCCAACTATGTCCCCTGAGGAAGCACCTGCTCCAGCCAGGCCCCCCGACAAAGCATCTGTTCCTACCGTGTCCTCTGAGGAAGCACCTGCTCCAGCCAGCACCCCACTGAGGAGAAAATTAACAATCCCTGAAAATATGAGGCAATATCTGACAAGGGATGTCCTTTGAACACCTTTGCCCTTCAGGCCTCCAAAGGGACCACCACCTCCACCTGCCAGGGCCCCAAAAGGACCACCTGTTCCCTCTGCTTCTCCTGAGAGAGTACCTGTTCCCACTATATCAGCTGAAGAAGCACCTGCTCCAGCCAAGTCCCCTGAGGGAGCACCTGTTTGCTCCACATCCCCCAAAGAAACACCTGCTTCAGACAGGTCTCATGAAAGAACACCTGTTTGCTCCACATCCCCTGAGGAAGCACCTGTTCCAGTCAGGTCTCCTGAGAGAGTACCTCTGCCCGCTGCATCTCCCAAGGAAGCACCTGCTCTGGCCAGGTCCCCTGAGGTAGCATTTGGGCCCAACAGGTCCCCTAGGGAAACAGCTGTGCCCATCACGTCCCTTAAGAGAGCACCTGGACCCGCCGCACCCCCATGGGGAGCACCTCGGAAAAGGTTCTGCCGATGGAGCACTGGAGCGTTGGCAAGGCCCTCCTATCTCTCATTTTTACTTTCCAGTTTTATTCAGAAAATTATCTTATTTTTAAATTTCGGTAGAAGTGATATGTTTTTAGATTTTGTCTAAGAGGCACTCATTAAAACTGCTTGTGACATTTCAGGTTTATTTCTATTTAAAATCCTTTTTATTATATTTAACATTATGTACCAATATGTCTTTAGATTTTGTCTGAGAAGCTCTCATGCCCATGCATTACATGATGATGTCGGTTTTTTCATCAGGACAATGCAGATGTGGTTCAGCCACCTCCATGCAAAAAAAAAAAAAACAATGTGTGGGAAAAGACCCCAATGCCTCTGCAAGTTCCCGGCACACTTTGAGTAGAGGCAGTGCCTAAAGAGCACATGACCAAAGGTTTGTCCCTCCTGTTTTACTTTTAGAATTATTCAAAAAATGAAATACTGTCTTCAACTAAGCTACTGTTTTCTCAGTCTACTATTTGAAATTATTTGTATTGTATTTCAGTACTTTATACTTTAATCTGTGATGAGTATCACACACTTATCAATTCATAGACCCCTCATGTATAAGCATTATGTCTTTTCCCTCCTTTCAACTCATTAAACCTGATTTTGTCTGTTTTCTTAACAGGACAATGTACGTCTATGCCAATGACATCCGATACCATCAAATTAAAGGAGGAACAAAACTTCACAGACAAAATCTCCACCTCGTAAAATAGTTATATTTTCAGCCAAGAGTATTTTTTAATTCTCATGACTAATGGGTAAAGAAAAGCATTTGGCAAAACACCCTAGAAAAGCAACTGGTTAATGAAAAGTTGCATTTAAAAACATTTCTTAAACATGTCCATTAATTTTTCAGTTTAAAAGGTCATTTATTTCCATTGATATGTTTGAATGATTAAATAATAAATTGTATAAATAAATAAAATAAAATAATTGTAATTGTCATTTTATTTTTAAATGTCACTCTTAGTGTCCGTTCAGTAAAAACTGCATAGTGGGGGAAAAACGGTTGGTTAAACAAATGGGCAATTTATTTTCTATCATGGTTTGTGATTCAGTGTAGATGACATAGAACATTGGTTTTCTGATATACTCAATGCCCTCTTTATCAAATTCCCAAATTCATTTTACGCATCACTAGCTAATTGAAAGTAATTACATTATGGCATTTTTCACTCAACAGTATTGTGTTAGTGCATAAAAACAAAGATTTTGTTCCACCAAATGATTTGAGATATAAACAACTCATAAAATATATATTTTTTTGTATTAATACAGTATTAGACAAAATAACTTCAAGATATAACAGGATATAACATACAAACACTAAAATGTATAACAATGATAATCTAAAGGTGGCCACCAATCAGCTCCTGCGCTCTTTCCCATTACTACCAGAAAACATGTCTAGTTTATGGTTCATATAACCTGTCTAGTTTAGATTTAATACTACTGATTCGTTCTTTGAGACCTCAGTACACTATTAGACTTCTGTCTCATTGGACCCTTTATTAACATGCAATTCCCGCAGTTTTTACCTCAGCAGGAGTGAGTCATTGTTCCCCGCTCCTGTTCCCATCTCTCTCAAGACTGATTTCACAGCATCAACAATTCTACAAAACTTTTGGGAGGTTATTAACGACTAAAATTGATACCCGTTTCGCTACATGAGCGGAGAAGAATCAACATGATTGTTTTCTCAAATTAAATTAGCATTTTTGGTCACATTTTTTGATGGATTACACAGTATTGGATTAGGAATGTTGAATGCTGATTTGTTATATTCGGTTTCTCATTTTCTTCATCTGGATCGCAGCATGTTCTCCTGCCACTCAAAAGACAGGTGGATGTGCTTGAGGCTCAACTGACTCATTGTAACTGTAATTATTCTTCTTGCTGTCATAACAAGAATGGATCACCACTCTAACAAATTACACAGCAAAATAAACTGCACTTGAGAGTCAGTTCACTAACAAGGACCACGCCACAACCATGCAGATAATACTTTATTATGATGAAGACAGGTTGAGAGGAAATAGGAAGGGGAAGGGTGTAATGATTCTCTGAACTGGCTGATCAGGGAGTCTTGTCGAGGGAGACTCAGAGTGGGGGCTTCGTCTCTATAGATAATATGTTGGGTTACTAGAAGACCCCCCTGGATGCAGCCTGTGGAATAAAGTGCGGGATGTTAGAGATATAAGGAGAGGAGGGAGGAGGAAGGGGAGGAAGTGGGATGAATGGATGAGTTAGAGGGGGAAGGGTGGGTGGGAACGAGAAACTGAGACAAATGGTTCAGAGAAGGTCAGTTTTGCATAAATAGCTGACGGGGAACAAGCTGATTGGTTGAGGCGTGGCCCTGCTCCCAAACTTTAGTTAACTCATTAACTACATTTTCTTAAAGTTCACTGCAGTGCATTCAGTATTAAGTGGAAAATAATTTGGCTATTTTTACAATAAAATAACAATTAGATTCCTTTGTAAAAATTGTATGATTATTCTATGATCATAGAATTTAAAATCTGTCCAATACATTTTATTTCAAGTCAAACTGAAAAACAATTATATGAAGTTGCTGTGTTTAAATAGTCATCAAATAGAGTGTATGTTGTAGTAAAAAATGCTCTGTGCATACAAATAATATGCAAAAGAGAGTAAACCTGAATAACTTACAAACCTCCCATAATGTGTGCATGATCTCAGTAACATTATGAGAGGTAATGATAACCGACTCTTTGAAGTGAATGAGCACTTCTTCCATTATTGTTCCATTACAGGAATTATACATACTTCAAGTGGATTGCACCTTTATCAAACTAAGCGTTTTTGCTGGCTGGGGCAAAGATGAATGAGAATGTAACAATTTAGTAAATGACTCTTAAAGCAAGCTATTGCACTGAAAATAGCCCTTTTCATACTGCTCGTTGATTCCGGAAAATTGTCGGAAAAATTTCCGGAGTGCCTTCTGTGTGAACGCAAACACGTCCCAGGATTGATCCCGGAAACGGTCCCAGAATGGGGACCTAGTAACATTGCTGGGATCAGTCCCGGAACGAGCCCTATGTGAACAAAAGCCAGGACCAATGCCGTAAAGGGTGTGTGTCGTAGTGATGACGCACGTGATCATGCGACTTTTTTACCGGGTGTTTTGAAGGCAGATCAACGTTCACGACGAAAATATACGTGCTAACTGTAATGAAGCAGAGTTCAGGGAGCTCCTCACAAATATTAACAAATTTATTAGAGATGGGAAATAGTGTGGCAACGACAGTTCATTATAATGTAAATCCTTGAATAACACTCCCTAAAGATGGATCATCCAATGGGAGTGTCCCTTTAAGGCATTCTTGTTTAATATACAGAGGATAAATTATAAATGAATTGCACCCATCAATATTTGCACATGCTTTTTGGGTTGTTTAGCACCTAATTCACTAAATAATTATGCAAATCAATATTTCAGTGCATTCAGCACCTGCTTAAGCTGGATTGTTGGTGGTTGGTGAAAAAGACAGGTTTTTGCACTGAAATGCCACGTGCAAAAACGGCACAACTCTTTGAATAAATTCACCCCATAATTTGTAGAAAGTGGTGAAACCCTGCAAAAAGAAACTGCACTTTTTGCTCCACATGTTTAATGTGTTTCCTCTTAAGATAATTTTTCGCTGAAAGACTGTCAGCGAAAATAATTTCCATTTACCTCTGCATTTCAAATGTAGCTGTGAGAATTGATCTCCATATATATTGTACATAACGCATGTAAAACATTCAGAAATGGATTGCATTATCCCATTTGGACCTGTGCTGAGAAAAAGCTCTTCATTTGTAGTATTCCAGTGTTGTTCTACATGCTTGCATGATTTCATGCTATTGCTGTGGCGAGAATGACAAAGGTTGCTGTGTTATGATTAATTTCAGTATGACAATTTATGTTCAACTGAAAAAAAAAAAGAAGTCTGGAACGACATGCGAGTGAAATAACGATGACAAAATGTTCATTTTTGGGTGAACTATATTCAGTTGGAATGCTCAAATTGTTGTTTTAAACTAGGCTACACTAAAACCCCTCATCTCGAATACCTTGTGTAGTGGAAACCTACTTTGAACTCGTTTAACTAACATTTTAGAAGTAAATATAAACATGTACGAGCAATCATCAACCGGTCTCTGTTATCCCGTTTCCACCGTAACGGTGCTGGATCTCATGCCGGAGCTGGGCTTGTGTTCGGCGGGAGAACTGCGAATCTCAGACCGCCACCCTGAGTTTCACTCATAGCTGTGATTGGCTCCATAACCAGCCCATGAACAAACAGTGCACACCTCTAAGAACATATTTTAACATCCAAAGTAACGAGATTAAGTATTTTAGAAATAAAATGATTTATTTTATGCAATGCATCAGACGTTTCTAATGTTGCCACTCGAGAAGACTGATGCGACACTCGATCGTTTAGGTGACTGACATTGCGTCCCTGTATGTTGTGTCGCATAAAATAAAGAGTTACAGCACAGTTACGATTTTATAGATGAAATAAAACCAATGCAAACCTGTATTCGGCGGCTCCCTCCTGAAGAGGATGAAAAAGCCCGCTCACAGCAGGGTTGCCAGGTTTTCACAGCAAAACCCGCCCAATGGACCTTTTTCACATTTCCGGGTTTCTCAGCAGTAGAGGTCGTCATAGTTGGGTAAACTTCTATAGCAGTGAATGGAAGACTACCACAATTTTATTTTTGCGTTCCCATTTGCTCATAGCAAAGGAAAAACTCCATGATAGTGTTTTCATGACTTTCAAAAAAAGAAAAGAAAAAAACACATGTTTTTTGGCGGGGTTCCCCAGGTAATATTCACATTCCAGGGGCTTAATACCCGTCATTGGTGTGCATTTGACCAGCCACTAACACAAAAACTACCCAACACTGTTGAAAGAAAGAAAGAAATCAGCATTTTAGAGTGTACTGTAACTAAATTCAGTAAACCCCAATTAAATTTTATTTGTCAAACATTTGTATGCTAAATATGCTAACTTTATTTACTACATATAACATGGTGTTTGCAACAGAAACTCTTAAGGCCAATTCACACTGCACCAACAGACGCAGACAAATGGCAAAAGACACATTCGTCTGGTGTACCCTTGTTACCTCTGTGACTTTGGTCAGCACTTGTTTTCGCCGATAGAGCAGGTTGAATCTGCGTTTATCGGTTCTTGGACTGTCTGAAAAGTGACGTAGCCTACTGTAATCTGGTGACTTTCGGCAGTGGTCTGCATCTGTCAGTGCAGTGTGAACTGGCCTTTATAAACCCCAATTCAACAAAACATTAAACTCCCGTTTTATAATTGGCAATGTAATTAAGTTGTGACCAAATGTGTTACAATAACTCAGGGATCCTCAAATCTGGCCCACGGGATCCACTTTCCTGCACAGTTTAGCTCTAACCCTAATCAAACACACCTGAGCATGCTAATCAATGTCTTCAGGGTCATTAGAAAATCACAGGTAGGTGAGTTTGATTAGGGTTGGAGCTAAACTCTGCAGCGCATTGGCCCTCCAGGGCAAGATTTGAGGAACCCTGCAATAACTCATTTTAATTTCGTAAAACCGAGCAAGTAGCAAAAGTATTTTTGTGTGTATGTGACTGTGATGTATGAAAAATCATTAAAACCAACCAGCTTCCTCTTCATCCTTTGCCCATTACAGATACTCATTTTCACAGAAGCTTTTCAGTGACCTTTATCAAAGCTACTGCCGAGAGTCTGAAGACATATGTTAAATACAGCAGTTCTTGAAGCTCAGTCCTGACTCTGCTGACCTTTTAATAAGAGTGTGTTTGAAAACCCTCCAGCACTCATTTCTAAATGGCCTGTTCACCCATATTTGACAATAGCTATGACTAGGAAATACTGTCCTTGATCATATGTATGATTAGGTCCTTAAAATAACCTCGAATTAACCCAGATGTGAGGCTGTCTGGCAAACAGTGCTCTGTGTTCCTAGGCTGTCAAAGCAATGTTCAGAGCCATACCTCTCATTCACTGCTGATAAATTACTATGGCTGCATTTGAAGTATAAAGACATCAAAAGCAATCTGGGTGATTAAATTGCAAGGCTTAAAGGATGCGAAACACACACACAAACAAAAACATCTGAATGCTGATGATGTGATCCAGAGCTATATCTGTAATTCACACCAGCACCGTGCATCTGTTTCTGTTATTTCCCACCAGGGTCAGATAGAGGACCGGTAGCTGCTGGAATTTGAACATAAAGCAAACATTAGGTGGATTTTTGCTGATAAAGCAGATTTTCAGATGCTTTTTTCATACAACCCTTCCACAGAAATTGTAGGTACACACAGCCATTAAGAACACTACATTTGCATTAGTGGTTTCGTTATAGAAAAAAACTTGCATTATGATAAAACAATGAATGTTGCTACATTTTCATTGTACAACAATGAAATGTGTTCACATTATCTATTTATATTTTAGTCATCTCTCATACAGAAATGTGTTTCCATTTTGACAACTTCCTGGAGGCCTATTGAGACTTCTCTCTCTCCTTCAAGAGCTAACATTAGAAGCGGACGCTAAATGTGGATCACTGGGTTCTTTGGGTTTTTAAAGCCATCCCCTTTGTGTAACAAAACATACAGACTAATTATACTTGCAGGATAACTGTAACAATGATATTAAAGTTTATAAGTTTCAGACTAAAATTTCTAACACTAACTCAACTTGGCATTCAAGCTAAATTTCATGAATTCGACACTGTCCTTCAAACTGTACTCAGTATACTTTTTCTTTTCTAGAAGGTCTGCATATCAATTTCCTGTCATCAAATACCCTTAAAATCCCATAGATTTCCTTTGAAAATGTCTGACTGTAACAGCATCTACAGTCTATTTATCTGTCTGTCACTTTTAAAGGCTGTTAAAACTTAAAGGCAAAGCTTGACACACTGTTATTGCTATGGGTGCACTGATATTAACAATTTTGCCAATATATAAGCCAATTTTTTTGGTCAATAAATGGCTGATATTACAGTTTTTCTCATTTGCTTTATCTAATTTTTCTTAGCCTTTCTTAACATTCTGTTAACCGTAAGTCTTGTTTTATGGGACATTACAACTCTATTGCATGTCTACAAAATGTTATATACATACACAGAAAATGTAACTCATCCAAAACATTTATTTCATGATTCAAAACCTATAGTTATTGTGTCAGTAAATTGGCCAATGCCACCAAAATGAAAAGTTTTCTGTCTGAATGCTGTTTTGTGAAAGTCTTCCGTGAAATACTTTTATTTTTGTAACAATGCATTGCATATAAACAAACCATTCCATGTCACAGATATTTATGGAATATAAATGTCTGACAGATTTTGATATTTGAAAGGATAATTATGTGATGGCTCAAACAATTAAATAATGTTTAGAAACTGTGAAGAGTATGACAGTTTCACTGAGAATTAATTCAGTTTTGATCAGCAAACCAGTTTTGTACACATTTCAAAACACATGCAATTTGCTTATATAATTAATAAATTTAAATTTGGTGTAATGCTCAGTGAACATTGAACTAAGAATTTTATTCCACTGGCAGAATCAGGACTAATATAACAGCTAATGTCGTCTAAGCGACTGGAAACAAGACAATAATTATAACTGCAACACTGGATGGGACTTGCATGGGGAAAGGGGACAAAAATAGTTCTGATGAAAAAGCTTTCTGTTCTGATTAGTAACAGTTAGCTGCCTGACAAATGGGGGTTTTATCTGTTTTACTGTTATCACATTGGACAGATCCAAATGTAAATCAGCAAATAACATTTTATTTTCATTTTAGTTTCACAGATCAGATGCAATGCTTCATACTAGCAAATGTCTTGATAAAAAAGTGGTAAAATAATATGATATGCTGAATGTGTGGATATGTCTAAAAGCTTTAATAGTTTCACACAAGTCTCTGTGGACACTATAATCTGTCTTCTTTTTTAGACTACATGCAATATGATTGGTCTTTGCTGCTCGATAACTCCAGGTAACGAGCTGTCTAATAGAGAAGTCACAGTCTGCTTATCTTCCAGCTGCAACACTCTCTTTTAATGAGCTTTACCTAATTTCCTGCCTTTTTTATGCGCTCTCCCATTTAGCCACTGCAAGCCCTTTTCACACACTCTATTTCCTGTTCAGCTCCATTTCCAGTCAACATTAGAGCTAATTCTAGCATCATTTCTCCCTGGAAGAGAGAAGTGTAAATGATAATGGATAATTTGGTCATTTTGTCAGCGATAACTTACCCAAATTGACATAAGTTGTGTGCAAAAGATACATACAAGAAAAAACTTTGAATTGTTCATGTCAGAACCGGACCTTCTGCTCAGGATTCGAAGAGTCACAATGGACTCACACTGGCCGTGTGAGAGCTGTTATTCAGCTCTAGTATTCCCTCAAACAGTATGAATAGTCTTTATTCTCCATTCACTCAAAAAGAAAATTATTTCATGGGGTGAACAGCAAAAAGGCACACGTGTGGCCAAAACTGAGTGCAATCGACTGGCTAATTTCTCATTAAAATCTCCATATTTTTTTTCTTGTTTATCTATAAGCCAGTCATAGCAGTCAAAGTGTGGGTGGTTGCTGGTGTTTTTTGTAGTTGTGAGGGCATTGCTAGGGTCTTCTGGGTGGATGCTGGATTATTAGGGTAGATGTTTATTAGGGTGTTTTGGGTGCTTGCTAAGCAGTTCCTAGGGTGCTCTGGGTGGTTGCTAAGTGGTTGTTATGGTGTTCTGTGGGGTTGTAAGGGCGTAGCCATTTGGTGGGGTGTTCTGAGTAGTGACTATGTGGTTTCTTGGATTTTCTGAGTGGGTGCTAGGGTGTTGCTATGCGGTTGTTATGTATGATAACTAGACAGTTGTGTGATGCAGTTACTAAGGTGTTTCTAGGTGTTCTGGATATTTGCTAGGGTTTTTTGTGTCATTGCTAAGGCAGATTCTAGGGTGTTTCTAGGTGGTTGCCATGGTGTGCTGGGTGGTTGCTAGGCAGATGTTAGGGTGTTGCTATGCAGTTGCTAGGACATTTTGTGTGGTTGCTTGGCGGTTTCTAGGGTGTTGCTTTGTAGGTACTCGTTACTTAGGGTGCGTCTCAATCAGCTCCCTTGTTCAGTAGTCAGGGCACTGATCAGGGAGTCGGCCATTTTAAGGGCTGTCTCAATCGCGAAATCCTTTAAGTTCACTGGAACGTTCGCTCCCTGAAAAATCCCACAATGCACCGCAAAAACTAGGGAGCATCGGCGCTCACTATGCTCCCTTACCGGAAATAACGTCACATTTCTGAAGCGTGAAACATAAACCACACGAGCCAACTCGATAAATATAATGACGTGTGACAGAAGATTTGAAAAGACAAACCATTTTTAGTACATTTCAACATAAACACACATCGCTAGACAGGAATTGAACACATCTAATTAACATTTATAATTAATATTCGGCTGAAATGTAAGAACATGTAACAGAATGATGTGTTTAAAGAGAATAAAAAATAATATAAAAATTAGATTGGTCCTACATGTTGTTTATTAATTCCAGTGATGACGTTCTATTATGTTGTCCGTTGACGCTGTACGTAATCGTGTCACTGGAATTCGAGTGATCACTGTCCCAACCATAGACTGTATAAAAAGATGGACGACGCACCTTCAATCTCTTCCATTGAAGAAAAGTGAAGCCGCCATTGTCCCAACAGGGCGCGGCCATATTGCGCTGATTTGGAACCGGAGTCTGCGCAGTAGAGAACTCGGGACCAGAGTCTGCGCAGTTGCGAGCGAAGTGGAGCCGCGTCTGCTCAAAGTGGGCAGAGCCGGCCGTAGCCATCTTGGCAGCGAGTCACCGTGCGTCGCTCCCGGATAATCGAAAATGGGCAAAAAGGTGGGAGCTGGTTGCTACGAGAGAGAGAGCGGGAGGTTGCCGCTTGGTTAAAATAAGGTAAATACAACTCCAATATCCTCCTAAAGATCCCGAAAAAGTCCTTTGGCGCCTCAGATCACTCAGAGAAGCTGTCAGACTCAGCTGTCAATCATGACGTCACACTCCCGTTTTTATAGCATCACTTAACTAACTAAAGCCAAAATTATTTAAAAAACGAACACTGGAACTTACATCAGCGTGATAAAATCTACATCAAATGACAAAAGCCATTAACAAAAAAAATTATTTGAAGTGAAATTTAATTATTTCGTTTGTCCCATGTCCCATTAGATTGCATGGAGAGGGCGGGGTTTATGACCTATACTGGGACCAGCCACCTGGGGGCGATCGAAACGCAATGGCTTCACTTTTTAAGACTCCTGCGGCACACTTGGTCCCAACGTGCAGTGAGTCAGGGAACTTACCAGTGCCCGAATTCGTGTACACGATCTACTGATTCACGAGCTCGGGAGCTGAATTGAGACGCACCATGATCTGGCAGGTTACGGGTGTTCTGGGCGGTTGCTAGGCAGATGTTAGAGTGTTGCTTTGAAGTTGCTAGGGCATTCTGTATGGTTGCTTGGCAGTTTTGCTAGGGCATTGCTTTGTAGTTATTAGGGTGTTTCTAGTATGTTCTGGGTGGTTACGAGGGGGTTGCTATGCAGTTGCTAGAAAGTTCTGGGTGGTTGCTATGGTGTTCTGAATGGTAGCTAGGCTGTTGCTAGGGTGTCTTGGGTGGTTGCTAGGTAGTTGCAGAAAGATAGATAGATTCTCTTCAATCTTGCATGTTTTAAAATATCCCAAAAGCAATTAAATGTTTTGATGTGATATGATGTTAAAGAGATTACCACACTGAACAACGGTGCAAAATATCACAGTGCAAAATATCACAGTTTCCTGGGAACTGGTAATGCGATTTTTGTCTTTTGTCTACTTTTATGTTGTTTTTCCAATAAATTATCTGAGCAGCTGCAGCTTTGACATCATAAAACAGCATTACATGTGTGAGGCTGGGTTCAGCACTGTCTTTTATGTAATGGCCTCAGTGCTCTGAACTGTCATGATAACAACCACAAAAGCAAATCTCAGTTCAAAGAACTGGAATAACATGAAACTTTCAAATGAAACGTATTTATTGAAAACAGCAGATGATGAAATTTACTGAATGTAATTCTTAAAAGAGTATACTGCTTAAAAATAGATCAGTTAGTCAATGTAAATATGTAGTAAAACATGCACTGCTTATTTTATATGAAGTGTATAGAGGATGAAAGCAGGCTTATGTGCCCCTCCAGGGCCTTTTCAGATGGAGGACTGTTAAAAAAAAATGGAGAGTTACTATGTGGTATACGTCAGGCTTGTCTCAATTTTTGTGTGCATTCTTATCACACCACCTTTGAAATGAGGCCTAATCATGCATTAAAGAGGAGGTGAAAGGTGTAATTATTAATTGAACAGCTCGAGTCTAAGTTCGTCGAGTGATGAGTTTGTGGTGTAGAGGATCTCTGCTCCTGTCTTTCATATGACATCATTCTCCATCACTAATTCAACTGACACTGACCAGAACAACATTTGACACTTGACAGAATTTCAGTAAGAGAACATTTAGCTCAATGCAAAGCTCAGCTGCTTGAAAAATAATAAAAATGCGAGCGTGTACTTTCTGGCAAAATGTCTCATTGGAGGAGTTTTCCTGACCATTAAAAATGTTTTTTTAACCTATCAATCAGGAACTTTTAAACTTCATAGTGTTTGTGTAATATTTATGCCAGTTTGTAAGTCTAAGAACACGCATCTTCTCTTTTAAATGCAGAGTGTACAGTCCTATTTGTGGTCAAGCAGTCTCACTGAAAGATGCAATGTCAAATGTAGTATTTGTAAGGGGAAAAAATACATCCATGCACAAGTATATTTCAAGTTGCTGGGAGAAGCAGAGACAGCAATTTATGTAATAAATTGCATGGGATTTTGCAGACCACTGCAGAGACATAAGATTTACTGTTACCGTATTGTCCCGAATATAAGACGATATTTTTTTCTTGGAAATACATCTGAAAAAACGCGGTCGTCTTATATTCAGGGTCTAGACTTTGACATGTCAATAATACACCCACAACACTAGGTGGCGCCAAATGCGCATAAAACGAGTGTGCCATGAAATACGTAATGTAATGCGTGTTGTAAAGATCGCGAGTAAAAACAAAAGAAAAAGAAAAGTCGTCTTATAATCGGGGTCGTCTTATATTCGGGCTAATACGGTAATATAAGGGCTTTCTGCTCCTAGTTTCTCATCCTTTCAATCTTGGCTGTGATATCTCTGAAATAGCAGACCTGTGTTTGATGAAGGATCATATATTTCCATTGTAATACAGGCTGTAGATTTTTTTTTTTTTTTGATGAATGATTAAGAGTCCATGAACTTCCAGTAATTACTTAGTTCGTGATTTCTTTTTTTAAAATAAAATGTTCAGTGCAAACTATTGCACTGAACATTGCTTGTATTACCGCACCACCCCCTGGTCACACTCTGCCATTACAGGTCCTCTCTGCATAATATAATATAATAAAGTGCTTGTAGTGTAGCGCTGAGTAGAGCAGAGACATGGGGAATACATTTTGTAATACAGATATCTGTGGTTTTACATGACCACTCTCTTCAGTCACAAGGAGAGCATTTTGAGACTTGTTCATAAATTGCACAGATATAGCCATCATTATTTCCTGTGCTGGTTTTTGCTTAGCCACAGGGCTTCTTTTAGACATATAATTTGCACAGAGCTTTCATAATATAGTAAACTGCTTTTACAGACTACATGTGTGTTGTGAAGAGAAACTGATTTGCAAATTCTGCTGTTAACACAGCTTGGCTCTGTTGACATATGACATATGAGTTTTACAACAACAACAATAATGATGATGATAATAATGATATATAGGCCAACATCTCTGCCCTGCTCTGAACAACATTACAAGCACGCAGTTTATATTAAGATGAGCCTTTCTATTATTGTGTTAATATTAAGAAAAAAATATAACTTGTAGAGAATATATTTTATTTTATTTTGAAATATATCGTAAAGTATAAAATGGAGTACGTTCAAAGATGGTTAACCCATTGAAGGGCTCATTAGTCTATATGCTCCAGCATCTTTTTGTCTGAACTACTTAGCCGCATGTTTGTTATCACAATTCAAATTCAATTCAAAATATTTTATATAAAGAGAACAATCTGAACGTACACTGGCCTCCTTTATAGTCCACTATCCATAAATGGAGCGTTATTCATCTGAATTGTATTTATATGTTATCCCCGGTCAGTTCCTCATGAAGCGCCTTATTTATTCCATAGCAAATATAGTACAGATAACTTTTATGTCACACACGCGCTTCCGTTCTGTTGCGTTCGAAGGACGTTTGAGGGGTTGCCATCGGTGACGCGTCCCTACGCAACCAAACCCCGCCCTGGTTCTCGCATCTCCGCTATGATTGGTGCATTTAATCCAGGTCTTCGAAAATTCGCAAGATGATTGGTCGAACCAGCTGTCAGTCTCCCACAAAAATCTATTTACAGTAGGTTGTGAGCGGATCGAGTGTATCCGTTCAGATTAAAGCTGGATCTCACTGAAACTAAAAGCCTTTCGAGGTAGATTTTGTGTAGTTTACAAGCTGTTTTGTCCGATATTTATTAGTTATTCCTCGACGGAACGTTTTAATTCGCCTATTTTCTTCTGCTGAAGCTGAAGATCGAGGGAAAAGATGTCTTCGGAAGAAGACAGAGCGAAGGAGATTCTAAAGGGGTTTAAACTGTATCCTTAAGTGATGATGGGACAGATTAGCCAACTAGCTTCAAACCTCAAACTCACACAATTTTGCATCTTTATTCAGGTGTTAATCTGGAATAAGTAATTTAACGGTTATGAAACCAGGACTTTAGTATTAATTGATGCTGTATGAGATGCTGGTTACAGTTAGCAGGACAAACTGGGAGGTGAACTAGTGTCATATTATGTTATGCTTTCTTGGTCATTATGACCGAGACTTGATTTCAGTTTCAACAATATCCATCTATAAATCCAAATGCCTTTTATTTGAACAAACAACTACAGGCTTTTGTGTGTCTGTGGTGGCAGACTGTCTGTCCACTCATTTTGGATGTATCAACACTTTTAAACATCCAATTGAGTTTTTAAACTGTTTTCCTTAAGTTTTGTTGCGGTATATATGAGAAGTTTATTTGCTATGTAGTGTGTGAATGAATAGATGGTGTAATTTCTCTAATCCAGATTACGTCTGTGTTATTCTATAAATTGTACAAATATACATGTTTTTGTTAATGTGCATACCTGGATTAATGAGTTACTGGCATATGAATTGTAATTTACTAGTGCAGTTAATCATATCGAAGTAAGTAATTTCAAAGCAGTCTGGTGGTGTTTATTAGATTATGTCTGTCCACTCATTTTGGATGTATCAACACTTTGAAACATCCAATTGAGTTTTTAAACTGTTTTCCTTAAGTTTTGTTGCGGTATATATGAGAAGTTTATTTACTATGTAGTGTGTGAATGAATAGATGGTGTAATTTCTCTATTCCAGATTACGTCTGTGTTATTCTATAAATTGTACAAATATACATGTTTTTGTTAATGTGCATACCTGGATTAATGAGTTACTGGCATATGAATTGTAATTTACTAGTGCAGTTAATCATATCGAAGTAAGTAATTTCAAAGCAGTCTGGTGGTGTTTATTAGATTATAGACACTTTCAGGTAAAATTCCCACTAAGTTTTACATTTATTTGAGCATATCAGCATCAGTAACTAACTGTGGGATGTTGTTATTTCCTTCAGATGAACGTTTGGCTAATGTTCACATGGGCTTCAGGATACTATGTGACTATCAGGCACCTGATTCTTGGGATCAGGTGCATTAGACAGGTGAAATCTCCTCACACAGTTTGTGCCTGCCATCACGATTACATAACATTGGCTAGTGTTTCTATAATAGGCTCTGTAAATCTGACGAGAATAATCACACTAGCACCAGAACCCTCTGATGGGGTGAAAATGGCCACGTCTGGAACATTTGGACTGCCTTGTGTCAGTCCTGATGTACACTGTTTTATAAATATTTCTTCACGTAGACATGGGTCTACCCTGTGTGACCTTCTCTGGGAAAGCAAGGGTTTGTCTTACAGGCTGGTAATTCTTAAATCCTTGATTTGAAAGGACAGGGATTTGCTGCCTTATGCTCCTCACATCCAACTGCTTTGAGGCAAAGCTGTGGAAAATGATTAAAACTTATAAATGTTTGTCTTTTAATGAAAGGTTTGTGAATGATGGTGTTGAAAGTCTGTAAGGAAATATTTTGGATTTACACTGTTGTTCAAAACATTTGGGGTCATGAAGTTTTTAAAAAAAAAAAAATTAATACTTTTATTCAGCAAAGCTACAAATTACAAAGCAAAGTATTACATTTCTCAAAACTGACAGTATAAATGTTACAAAATAACTTTTTTGAACTTTCTGTTTATCAAAGAATCCCAAAGAAATGCATTTTGGTTTCTACAAAAAATATTAAGTAGCGCAACTGTTTTTAACAATGTTAATAATAAGAAATGTTTCTTGAGCACCAAATCAGCATATTAGAAAGATTTCTGAAGGATCACGTGGCACTGAAGACTGGAGTAATGGCTGCTCAAAATTCAGCTTTGCCATCACAGGAATAAATAAAATTATAATAATATTTCATAACATTACTGTTTTTACTATATTTTTGTTTAAATAAATGCAGCCTTGTTGAGCAGAAGAGACGTCTTTCAAAAACAACCCCAAACTTTTGAATGGTAGTGTACGGTAGAATGTATGGATAAAACATTCAGCTTTCGTTTTAGGTAGAATATTGAAACTTTGTACTGTAGTAGTTGTTCAGAGTAAACTGGAGCATGGGCTGATATGCCATAGATATCACTACCTATTTAGAAACATGCTTTTATGCATAATGTCTATTATTGCATTGGCCCTGCATCATTTTAGAGCTCAGCTTTTTTTTTTTACTAAATTTGTGTCGTCTTAGTATAGCACAGCTCTTTGTAGCAGCATGAATCTGGTACAATGTAGTTACGCAGCACAAATGGATTTTCAAAGGCTGGTCATTGCAATTTTATCTCCAAGCTTCATCATATTTGCCCTGTGTAGTTTTTTTTTTTGTTTTTTTTTCCAGTGTGCCCCAGAGGTTACTGTGTGCAAAGCACCATACCCTTGAGTGGCTACAAAAAAAACCCCACTGACTTAAATGATGAAAAATACAAATATTGTATTTGTGTGCCAAACTATGTTTGTTAGAAGCATTTAGAGATATTGAAGGTGTGTGAATTTTGTGTGCTTGTTGCCATGTCTTTCAAGACTAGTTTTCTGTTCCTCTTCCAGGAACACAGTACTGTACTATTTTTTGGTAAATCGTTAGAACTAACTAACATAGCCTTCACTGCCAACATTTTTAATAAGGCAAAATGTGATGCGTTTGATGTACTGATATTTTTATGTTATTATTATTATTAAACTACACAGTTACTGTAGCTCTTTTGCACCAGTAACAACACTGGAAATGGCAACAATATGCAACAATGGATGACTTTTTAAATATGAATGTGGCTTCCATGAAAGCATTGGCGCCGAAGGGACTAATTACCTTGACAGTGTTTGTGAGTAAAAGGGTCTCTCCCCTGCGACTCTCTCGGTGTGCTCAGCAGGTGAGATCCCACAGACATCTGTCACCAATAATCTCAAATGCAGTCGCCTGGTTCATCAGATACAGAGCCTGACACTTTAAGGGAGTAGTTACTCATTTTTAGTATCTTCAGCTGTTGGCATCTAAATTCAGGGTGAAATATATCACAGGATATAGCACATAAAATTGATTGGAAATACAAGAATGCCTTACTAAGTCTGGAATTTGCTTAATTGATGTTTAAGCACATTAATATGAGTGTAAAATGTAGTTATTTTTGTAGTCTATACATTGTGTATGAAGATATGGGATCTGTTAAGCAAAGTTAACATTGAATAATTTAATTTGGTTCAGTTTGGTCATTTTGTAAAAGGAATATATATAGATCAGCTTCTTGGCTGGACTGAGAATGAATCCTGGGTCATGCTTCTGGTTATTTGTGTTTTGGGATTCATTTCAAGTATTTTAATGCTTCAGAATAGTTCCATATAAAATCGAGTCTCCATAAGAAAGAGAAGAACTAAATAATAAATAAGAAAATAAAATATTATATTGATATAATTCATATAAATATTATTAATATAAATAAATCATTTTATTATGGCTGCAGTGTCAGTAATATTTTCTTTTTTGATGAAGGATTTTTATGATAAGCCCTTTTTATTCCTTCAGGAACAACTTGGGGATTTGCATTTGTTAAGGAGCATTTATGTGTCACTATTAATGCTTGAAAGGTAGATTAGGATTAGTGATACATGTAGCACACTTATGCAGCCCTGACTGAGGTCTCATAGGGTTGGTAACTAGGGGCCTGTAATGACACATGCAGCCTTGTGTGAGTGTGCTTTAGCAGCCTAAAAGGCTCATACAGGTGGTCTGAAGATGAAGAGGTCAGATGTCATTGACACAGAGTACAGGACATTGTCACAAACCATTGTTTAACAGACAGATCAGGCTGTTTTTAGACTTCAAGTGTGGTCTGTTTCTGTTAGCTTTGCTGGTATTGTTTGCATTTGTGATTTATAACAAATTGCTGCTCAATGTAATAATTAGATAGAAACTCTTGAATTTAGACATCATTTCAAGGAATAGTTCACCCATCATGTGTTTCGAGAAATACTCACTTTCTTCCGTGGAACATAAAAAGAACGAGCAAGATATTTACTGAATTTAAACTTAAAGTCACCATGAAATCAAAATACTGTAGTATTTATTATAAATAATTTATCCGTGCACTTCATAATTTTTTTTTAATTCATGTGCCCTCGTAATCTTTAATCAAAAACGTTAACCTCCCCTCCCCGACTCATCTTCTCTTCTGGTCACGAGCTATGGCGCAAGGGCGGAGCTAGTGACGTGAGGGGTAAACGCTGGGATAAACGACAGGAGGAAAGCTGAAGCTGATGCTTCACTTTATAGCACTGACATTAGTCATGAGGGAGTACATTACCCCTAAACATTGAAAAGATATTAGGATATTACGACATTACTCTTAGGACATCGCAAACAAATTTTTTTCATGAATATGACTT
>NW_015664668.1:103284-119438 GCF_001515625.1 Sinocyclocheilus rhinocerous
CATGAAATCAAAATTGAAAATTCTTATTTTTTAATGGAATACTGTAGTGTTTATTATAAATAATTTATACGTGCACTTCATTATTTTTTTTAAATTTCATGTGCCCTCGTAATCTTTAATCAAAAACGTTAACCTCCCCTCCCCGACTCATCTTCTCTTCTGGTCACGAGCTATGGCGCAAGGGCGGAGCTAGTGACGTGAGGGGTAAACGCTGGGATAAACGACAGGAGGAAAGCTGAAGCTGATGCTTCACTTTATAGCACTGACATTAGTCATGAGGGAGTACATTACCCCTAAACATTGAAAAGATATTAGGATATTACGACATTACTCTTAGGACATCGCAAACTAATTTTTTTCATGAATATGACAACCTGATGGAGGACGTGCTCAGTCATTCAGGCAGTCTCTCTCTCTCGCGCGCGCGCGCGCTTTGTTTAGGCATGTTTTGTGCCATTGATTGTCGTCGTCATCCTTAATAAATAAAACATTTATTCATGCTTGGGTGTCGTAACTTCAAACTGCCATTCAGATCTGCCTCCATTTTGTTAGCAACGCCCCAGCTTCCAACAATCCAAACAATTCCCGAAGGAAATCTCTCATTTCAGATGCCGTTTCACTCGGATATACGTCACAATAGAGAAGAAAAGACAATCGCAACTTCCGTTTCATGCCGACTCTAAAGTGTGTTCCTCACACAAATCTATTATATGGCTTCAGAAGAGTTGCTATACTGTGCAAGTGTCTTGGATTGCTTTTATAGTGCTTTTTTGTTGTTGTTGTTGTTCTTTTTGGAGCTTGATGGTTGGTGAACATCTCTTTTTGTGAAAGAAAGTCATACAGGTTTGAAATGACATGAGGTAAATGATGACACAATCTTCATATTAATGTGAATTGTTACTTGAGGCTCAATGAGCCTAACACAAAATTATTGATTTGGAAAAGTTTTATCTCCCATTGACATTGTTTGAGTTGATCTTCTTGTAAAATGCCATTTTCTGGAAATTTGGCCCTGACATCAGGAGACATTTTCATTGTCAGTCCGTTCAGCATGCCTTAACTTGTCTTCAGAAACTGGATGAATCTTAGAGATGCAGAGACAGGGAAGGTTCTCTGGCAGGGAACTGAAGACCTCTCCCTTCCTGGGGTAGAACATGAAGGTTTGTGGTTCTCAGCATTACCTTGCATTAAAGATTTAAACTATTGACTCGATTAAGCTACGCCAAATCTTCTCTTATGTCCGCTACTTCTCTGCTCCTTTTAGTGATGTCAGTGAGAGGTCAAGATCAGTCTTCAGTTCTGAATTTAGTACAGAATGTGCCATGTCTGGTAACTAATAGTTTTGATTTTGTTTTCCAGCTCGGGTTCCTAAGAAGATCCTGAAATGTAAAGCTGTCTCCAGAGAGCTGAATTTCTCTTCAGTAGAAAAACTGGAAAAATTCCGACTGGAGCAAAAAGTTTTCTTTAAAGGCCAGTGCCTAGAAGGTTGTTCTAATTCTTTCTTGCGCATTGCACTTTTGTGATAAGAAATAACAATGATGATGGAAGCGCAAAATTAGAGCTCCCTTTTGTAAAATGGTTGGTTCTGAAATATCTTGAAAATGATTTAACACAGAGATGTCTTCTCGAGCAAGGAGTTCCATATAAATGACTTTATTCATTATCCATTAACAAAAAAGTACATTATCAATTTTAAATCCATTTGAAATCCTGTTAAAACTGAATGTCACAAGACTGTATTGTTAAAAAAGGATTAGTACACCACCTTTGTTTACTTTAGTAAATTTGGACGAAGACATCAACACTGAATACTAACCATATATTCTCATTAGCTACAAAAGCATAAACATTTTAACTAAACACTGCTCAAATTTGTCAAATATAAACGTGATCATAATATTGCATTCATTCATTACATCCACAGGTAACTTGTGAAACATTTGAACATTTAAGTACTATGCCTAATATTCTTGAATATCCTGAACAGTATAGTTTCAATGCAGTGTTCTAATATAGAGATTTCTTTCAATAAATAATTTATTAAGCATTTCACAATGTAACAGTTGACCATTTAAATTTTGATCTATGCTTGTCTTCATGATTTTGTGGAATTAGACTGATATAAAGTATTTATTTTCAGATTTTACTTGTCAAGTTATTTTATATGTGTAATTTGAAAATCTTTTTTATTTTGGCTCATATGAATGTGTGTGCACAAACAATGCTCTTTTGAGACACGATTAATTATATAACTTGAACAAATGAATTGAAAAGACTTTTGAAAGCTTGTTTGTGAATATGTTTTCATCTTATTAGCCTGCCATAGTTAAAGTGCGTAAGGACTATTTACATCACAAAATGCTTACATGTGTACCTTGTCTTTTTTTCAGAGTGGTTTTTTGAGTTTGGCTTTGTGATTCCTAATTCTACAAACACATGGCAGTCTTTGATAGAAGCTGCACCAGAGTCACAGATGATGCCTGCAAATGTCTTAACGTAAGATTTTCTTTTTCTACATAGTATTTCAATCCTGCAATGTACACTGCTTCCTTATCAGCTGTTTTTAAAACGTTTTCTCGCAGTCTGTGTGGTTATTCATGGTCTATTTTTTTTTTAGTTAAACTGTAAGATAGGATTTGTTTTAAAATAAATTATTAAATTAAGGATTAAAATATTCATATTAATATTTTGTCTCTTGCATTTCTCCCTTAAGTATTTTTCAGCCGAATGAGTGATCTCATAATTGTTTTTGGTGGCCAATTTTTGTCACACATTGCATTTTCAGAAATATGGCAGCTTTAACATGACATGAAATAAGTGGAATATAAGAACAAATCAAACAGTTCCGAGGTTTTAAAACTGTTTGCGTATTTTGCTCTTTACATTATTCCCATATAATAAACTGGGCACATATCTTTATCCAGTTAAAATATCTTAATGGTTGTCACATGAAATTTGTGTTAATTTTAAATATATAGTCTTGGATATGACCTAGCATATAATTACTTTATATAGACTGGCCGTTCTCTATGTAGTAATGTAACTGAGAGTACTACGTTACCCAGAATTTCTTCCGGTTGGAGCGGAAGTTGTTCGTGACGACCTTGGGTAGCTGCTGCAAGCATGGCGAATAAAGAGCCTAACGTGAGTATCTTAATTCTTAAGAAATTTTATTTATAACATTAGAATTTTATAAATGCTCATTTGTCCAAAACGTGGAAATAACTGAGAGTACTACATTACCCAGAATTTCTTCCGGTTGGAGCGGAAGTTGTTCGTGACGACCTTGGGTAGCTGCTGCAAGCATGGCGAATAAAGAGCCTAACGTGAGTATCTTAATTCTTAAGAAATTTTATTTATAACATTAGAATTTTATAAATGCTCATTAATAAAAGGGACAACTTTTTATAAGCAGTCATAATCAGCTTGGCAGCAGAAATCAGAACAGAAAAAGTGTTTCTGTTACTGTAAAACTGTTACATGATCTGATCTGCTCTCATACACTAAAGCACATTTTAAGATTAAACGTGCTGTCAGACCCCTTAACAAATTTAAATATTAATCATTTTTGAATAGCATGCTTTGATTTTGAATACCTGTACTGAAGTCCTGACTCCTGATACCGGCTGCTCTTGAAGCTTGTTGGGCCTTTGACGTTTAATATCACCTGTAACAAATTGCTGTAACTTTAGGTCTAAAGTTTACGTGATACATGCTAGGTAGTTCGTGTAGACTCACATTAAATATTTTTTTTCCATGAAAGGTTGCCTAATTTGTTTAACACAGTACCTGCTCTTCCATGATCTGTATCAGAATGTAAGCTAATGAAGTCATTTCCCAGACAGTGATTATTATAATATTTTTAACACATGAATAATAGGACAACGTCAAAAAAAAAACGGAAAATTCTAGACATGATGAATTATGCCCATTAAGTGTCAAAAGGTGGCGCTGTCATATCATTTAGCCTAACCCTTTTGGTAAGACCTTGTCTGTGAAGATTATACTACCTGATGTAACGGTCATATTGTCAGTGTAATTATTTTCCACTGAAAGTGAATATGTTTATTTTGTAATCTCACAGAGGTTGCTCCAGAACCTGAGGGATCTCGCCGGACGCATGTCCTCTGGCTCAAAGGGTGCTGGACTCGGACTAAAGTTATTAATTGGAGCAGGTGCACTTGCTTATGGAGTCAAAGAGGCCACATATACAGGTGCATTCAGTTTTACAATAGTATAAAGAATTACATTAAATTAAAAAAGTATTAGGAGTAGAGCTCAGCTCAGATGTCTAGTGTAGTGAATTTCTGCACTACTATTCAGTTTGGGATCAAGATTTTGTTTTTGAAAGAAATTCATACTTTTATTCAGCAAGGATGCATTAAATTGATTAAAAGTGACAGTAAAGAGATTTACAATGTTACAAAAGATTTATTTCAAATAAATGCTGTTCTTTTGAATTTCATCAAAGAATCCTGAAAAAAAGTCACGGTTTCCTCAAATATATTAAGCTGCACAAATGTTTTTTTTAAACTTTAATTATAATAAATTGGCATATTAGAATAAGTTCTAAAGGATTGTGTGACACTAAAAACTGGTGTACTGGCTGCTAAAAATTTAGCTTTGTCTTTACAGGAATAAATTACATAAAAAGAAAACATATATTCAATTGTAAAAATGCTTCACAATATCACAGTTTTTTCTGTATTTTTGATCAAGTAAATGCAGCCTTGTTGAGCTTAAGAGATTTTTGGACAAAATATTTTTGAATGTTAAACTTTTGAACGGTGGTGTATCTGTGCAACATGTACTTTTGAAATGAATATTAAAATAAGACTGGTAATGTCATCACTCACACTAATTGTCTTGTCTTTAGTGGAGGGTGGTCAGCGAGCAATTGTCTTTAATAGAATTGGAGGGATGCAGATGGACACAGTCCTCTCTGAGGGTCTCCACTTCAGGCAATTTTTTATGACTTATATACTTGTTCTGTGTGAAAGCATGTTTAATCTCACCATAATAAAAAAGGAATGCTGTAACTTTCAAATGTAATGTAAAAAACTACATTGTTCTTATAGGATACCATGGTTTCAGTATCCAATCATATATGATATCAGAGCCAAACCAAGAAAAATATCATCTTTAACAGGAAGTAAAGGTACATTTTTGAATTTTATTTCATTGTCATGATCATGCTTTGTTTACTTCCATTTCAACATAGTCATAATGTGTTCACCTTGATTATAGTTCATGTAACGTTGCTGTAATGTGGTCAGACCTGCAGATGGTGAGCATCGCATTGCGTGTGCTGTCACGACCTGTGGCTTCCAACCTTCCTGTCTTGTACCAGCAGCTGGGGAAGGACTACGATGAGCGTGTGCTGCCATCCATTGTAAATGAAGTTCTGAAGAGCGTGGTCGCCAAATTTAATGCATCCCAACTAATTACGCAAAGAGCCCAGGTTTGTATTTCCTCACAATCTGTTACTCAGTTTTGAAAGTCTTCCACATATTCTAGAAATGAACCAAATTTCCAGGATCCATATTCAAAGGAAGAAAATCTCCAAATTACATTCTAAAAATGACTATATTTTTAATCTTTCTTTGCCACTGATTTCATGCAGGTCTCTCTACTCATCCGACGGGATCTCTTTGAACGCGCTAAGGACTTCAACATTATTCTCGACGATGTGGCCATCACAGAGTTGAGCTTCAGCAAGGAGTACACAGCAGCTGTGGAGGCCAAACAAGTTGGTAGGTAAAGTTAGGTTCTTGTGTGTTGTAACATAAAATATGTGGACATAATAACTGTAATAAAACGTGTTTATGGTCTTCCAGCCCAGCAGGAGGCGCAAAGAGCTCAGTTCTTTGTGGAGAAAGCAAAACAAGAACAGAGGCAGAAAATCATCCAAGCTGAAGGAGAGGCCCAGGCTGCCAAAATGGTACGAGTCTCTTATCAAAAATGATTTATTTTGCCACTCACAGGTCCAAAAGTCATGAGTATTTTAATTATTATATTATATTATTGTATTACAGTATTATTTTTAGGGGTGCTCCGATCAGGATTTTTGAGGCGATTGCCGATCACAGAAAGCAGTATCTGCCGATACCGATCACCGATACCGATCTTTTTAAAGCCTTCTTTTTTGCATTGAAATCTTTATTACAAGCAATCCTGCAGTGCATAAAGAACTTTGTTTTCCTTCCTCCATGAGTGCCATCTATTATTGCCTTGTTTATCTAAAAGTGCTCTTTCCCTTTAAACGACTATGAAACACAGTAGACTTTAATAATATGAATTTATGGTGTAATTACTACATTTTCGTGTCAATTCATGTTCATATTTACTGCAAAAAATGCGCTGTTACTTTAATTCAGCGCTTGCAGCGCAGCAAAAATAGGCTCGGTGTGGACACGATCTCTGCACCACTCCTGGAGCGCACTGCCGGACAGCAACCGTGTGCAGTGTGCACACTTTAATCCGTTAACATGAGCGCTGAAAAAATACGCACAACATATGCACTGCAAACGGAGTAATGTGAACCTGGCGTTATGTGTGTGCACTGCGAGTGTGCATGAGCGCACGGTCTCCAGGAGAGCGCGCGAGTGCTGAATGGTTAAACACTGGCAAGAATGAAAAAGTAATGCAATTTATAAACTTTAGTGACGATGTGACACTGCCTCGATTGTACAAGTGACAATTCCTGTGTCAACTGTGCAGGGTGCAGCTCGCTTATAGTGCAGACGCGATGTGGTGATTTGAAGACATTTGCGTATTTTGAGAGAGAGAGCGTGCGCTGATTCACTCACACTGTTTGTGAAATTACGTCTCACACAAGGTTTTCAAATTACTTTATAATTATTTAATTAAGAAATATGAAGGCGAGTACTTCACCTTCAGCATTATAATTATTTCACCCGCGCCGGACAGAGACTGAGACGGTGCCGCTGCATGTTGTGCCAAACCTCTCACGGCAGCGTCATCAGCTTGAGATCGGCCTTTTTAGAGACCGCCGATCAATCATCCGAAAAGCGCTTACCGGCTGATAGTGATCGGTAGCCGATCAATCGGTGCACCCCTAATTATTTTATAATATAAATATTATTAATGTGTCTTTTTTTAGAAAACTGTTATATGAGAAATGTATTTTGGTTTGGTCTGATCTAATTCACAGTTAGGGGAGGCCGTCACAAAGAACCCTGGATACCTTAAACTCAGAAGAATCAGAGCAGCGCAGAACATTGCCAAAACGGTACGATGTTATTATTCACTTCATTTTATTTATAATTTTAATTAAGTTTTCCTGATGTAAACGGTACGCTTTGGAAAAGGGTGTTTTTTTCACCCATGTAAATATTTGATGTTCACTAGCAGTTCTGCCAAGGTTCAGCTGGTCTTGGGTGGCTTTTTTTTGGGGAGGGGCTTAACATTTATTCAAGTCTTTTTGGAAAAAGCTGAATGTTTTGATGTCCTTTCTAAAAGCCCTGACCAGATGAAGGTTGTTTTCCAGGTGGCGGCTTCACAGAACAGGGTTTACCTGAGCGCAGATAGTTTGGTTCTGAATCTACAGGACGACTCTTTTAACAAGTAAGAATCCTATAGTTTTATGCCTTTTTCATGACTCCACAAAAAGAAAAAGTGCATTTTTGTGCTTGCTTAATTACATTGTGTAAAAATATAGTTGATGTTGACCCAATCTTCTTTGTGCATTGCAGTTTGTCTCTCGGAAAGAAGTAACCCATTCAGAAAGCACTCTCATTCCAATTGTCAGAGGTTCTATTACAAGTAACCGTATGTGTGTCCTTTGAGATGGCATTTTCTGATTGAGTCACAAATGAATATGTCAGTCCGGGGAAGACTCATTAAATATCTAATGGTGTAGTCCTGGTTCGTCAATTAAATTTGACTCCACAATTTGCTGGTTATCAAGACACTGCAGTTTTGTGTTCATTTTCAGCACAATGAATGAAGGCAACAACGTACCACTGTACCAGATCATTTAATTCTTTTCAACATTGATTGTTGTAACAGGAAACATGTCTTTATATTCTACATTAGATGAGCTCAAGGTTGGCTGAGAAAAAATAAATCCATCCATTTTCTTAGGAATGATTTATGTCTTTCCTGAAAAATAACATAAACAATTGTATGTGTGACTCAAAATGACTGAAAAACTTTTTCCAATCAGTTGAAGTTCATAATGGCTGCATGTTTGGCAGTTGCCTTGTTGTTGTTTGGATTAACCTGGAATATTTTAATCCTAAAACGTGTTTTCAGTCATAAGTATGAAACCTTTTTGGTATTAAACTGGCCTGCCGTATAAAAGCATCGCTCCACCACCTGGTTCTGGTTACTTTAGCAGTCTAATCCTGCTCAATCTACCTCTCTACTTAACCTCTGAACTGCCTCTTTCCTCCCCAAAACTCAGAACGTAGTGTGGGGCTTGTTTGGTTCTCCTATTGGCTCCTGTGTATTTGCATTCTTTGAAATGCACCAGTGAATAGATGCTGAGCCTTTTGTCAGACTGCATACCCAAATACATGTTACTGTTTTAATAAGGAGAAGTTACATAATAAAGTCTTGCTTAATCTCTAAGCAAGTTTCTTCTACAAACAGATAAATATGGTTGTCTTGCTCTAAGTATATTGGCCAGGCAGCCGATTAATCAGCTGATGTTTGGCTAAACTAAGACTCTCAGCATTGATTATTAACTCTGCCTTCTTGGCTGTTTACTTTAGGTGTCCGCTTCCGACATTTCTGTTCCAAAATGTACAAATACCCTTGTCAACTGAAAAGTCACACCTAAAATAGTTAAATATTTTGAAAAGTGTTCGTTTAATTTCAGCATAATGTTTAATGCAGTACGTGCAGCAATTTAATGCAATCATATTCTTGTCTAGTGCATGCTTGCATTGGCACAATGTACAAAGTCAAGAGTTTTTTTGAATGTCATTTTTGTTTTTTTGCCTTCACAGTTGCTGGATCTCTTAAGAACAGCTGATAATCAAGTCTTGTAGTTCATCTAAATCACATGTGAAATTCAAAACTTTATATTCAAACCTATAATTATATTGAGCTACAAATACATCAATTATACACATTTAAAAATATATATAACTCAAATGATAAAGCTAAGATTGATACATTCAATTTAGCTTAAAAGGAAAAAGTGCAGGTGCCAACACAGTTTTCAATAGGTAATATCAGAAAGGAATAAAGACAAAAACAACATATAAACAATCATACAGTGGCCGGATAGGACTTGTCACTATGATATGGTGTGAAACATTTAAGACCTTATTCAGCGGAGCGCAGTAGGCTGAGGCTGTCCACGTAATCCAAGACATTGGGACAGATTTCAGTTTTTGAGTGTCCGTAGATGCAGCCTGATCAAAGAGCAGTGGGTTTGAGCACTGCAGTTTAGCTTTATTGTATCTTAATTGTAGTAATTATTATATAATTACTAGGGTGTTACAGGCACAAAGATTCCATTAATAATTCAAAGAAAAACTGGACCAAAAAACAAGAACTTCAGAAGTTTAACAACTGCAGCCCTGTTCTTTTGTTGAAATCCCTTTATATTTTAAAGAAATTATTTTCCATATTTATATTTTTGTTAGGATCTGGTGTGTATGAATTCTAAAATAAATGGTTAAATGTAATCGTGTGTGACGTATTGATTTATTACATGAAACAATGATATATAATACATATTGAAATTATATCAGCTGTCTGCCAGTTCTCTAAATGTCAACGAACACTGCTCTTTTGTCTAAAAGACAATTTGTTATAAAGAAATGAAGGTATTTATTGTATCTTTTTCATTTTTATACACAGTTTCACCTGACCTCGGAGTAAGATTTTTGCAAGTAAACATGATAAGCAGATGAGAACTGAGAAGTCGCTGACTGCCTGCATGTTTCAGTGGATAATCAGGGGTTGTGTTAAAGCTCTTAAATGACTCTGTGCCATCTCCGTATAATTAGATCATATTAAGCCCTTTGTGTATGTGTGGGGATCCAACTATAGCCTATCAGTGTCAGACTTGCTAAAGCGCCCCACTAGGTGGCACTCAACACCCAATACTGCCCTACATGGTCTCACATGACATTCAGCTGTTGAGATTGTCTGTGAAATAAAACTACAAACGTTTGAGCTCAGGCTCAAGTCAAGTCTGTTCCTGTAGTTTTCATAACATACAGCTGGGTTAAGCGTGACGCCACACGCATTTTGCTTCAGGCGTTAAAGCTTGTATTCATCCTTAAAGGGCCCCTACACAATGTCCCTCTATAGTGATTTTTTTTTTCATTGTAAACATTTGAATGATTTTCTTCACTATCCTTAAGCACAGACTATCGTTCACCTTGTAAAAAAAATCCTTCTGATTAGAACATTTATTTATGAGTTTGGTGTCTTTGAGTAAGTCATGGCTTTCAAGGACAAATGAAGAATTATGAACGACATATTTAATCTAAAGATGGCGCTCTGCGTCAACTAATCCCCATGTCCTGTAGAGCATCTGAATGAATGCATCGACACAATTTGCATTTCATTTTTTTTGCATACGTCTTACTATTAATTGCACTTGCATCATACCACAAATTGAATTATGATAATTTTATGGAATTTAATGGTTTACCCTGCTAGTGTACGTGTGTTTGCTGTTACTTTGGGACAGCTCATGGGTGCCGCCCATGGTTGTTTGGCTTCTTGTGGCTCATTAAAGGTGTGTGTAGGGTCCCTCATGGCAGAGGTGTTGGGTACTGCAAAGGCCCCTCACCCATCTTCATCATGTGTGATAAATGTGAACAAGGGCCCCGTAACGGCTCCACCCAGCTTCCTTCTCCCCTCCCTTTTCTTTCTTTTTTCTTTTCACCCTTCCCCCCTTCACTCTCACTTTGTTCCTCCCTCCTTCTTTATTGTGTGTACTCACCAATAAGCCTTGTTCTCTGATACAGTTGAGATTTATTTGTATTTTGAGTGCCAGTTACTCTAGATCCACTGTCTGTCATTTTTCATCCTGATTTGTTCACCTCCTGTTAGAGTTCAACAGAATCCACATCTGTAAAGTGAGCCGTGGAGCCATGTGAGAGCGCATGAAGAGTCAAGAGTGCTTTATGACAATATTTTACCAAGCACATGAACTAACCTTCCCCCTCTCCTTCTCTGTATAGTCTTTAAAGTGCTAAGTGACATTGGGGAATTGTGTCCTGGTTTGACATGCATCATGTCTGCACACATCATCTGATGCCCTTCAGTTTGATAATGAAGCTAATAAAGAACACCGCTGGGTCCAGCTTAGACCAGTGCATGAAGGAAATCACAACTTACAGAGTAGAAAGAAAAAAAAACCAAACAACCCTTATTTGCTGAATCTGATCTCATTTGTTAGTATTTGTTTCCATGTATGTAATGTTGTTGACCATATTGCTAGTTACTAGACAGTGATATCTTTGACACTCGTGTAGGAAAAATGACTAAGTGGTATAGGTCTGTTTTTGGTTTTGCAGTAAAATTTTCCCTTCTCACACTAGTAAATTAATGCAGGATGTTTTGTGCATACATAAGGCTACATACTAATACAAACATGTCTGAAAAAGACAAAGTGCAACGGGTCAAAGATGTCTGTCTAGCATAATGTTTACATGGATTTTAAAAAATTGTATCTCTTATCACTTCAGATGTTTGTTCTATTTGACCGTAAGTGCCCTGCGAAGTGGACATCACAGGATATTCCACTATGATTCCAGTTCGAAGGGAGCGTATATGTTTCATTCAAAGGGCATTAAAGTGTGTGAGACGTGAATTTAAATTGTATTTATTTACAGAGGTATAGGCTATTATGTCACACTTCTCTAGTAAGTTTCGTTTGTGTGTGAAGATGCTGCAGGCCATGGCGTATCGCAAATCTGTGAATGAATGTTCCGAAGTGAAGTAAACTTCAACGGATTTCCAGTGCTCAAGGAGTAGGGAGCAATGAACACTGTGTAGGGACCTTGTCAGTCGGAACACTGGTTATGGTAATGAGCTGGTTATCTGAATCAGGTGTGTTAAATAAGAGAGACATGCTAAATATGCAGAGCAGTGGTACGCGAGGACTGGAATTGAGAACCACTGCAGTAGATGTTTGACAGTGGCTTTTTGCATTGTCTCACGCCTGACACAATGTTCTAAAAATAAACTTTTAAAAAATGAGCTTTTAGACCTTTTTTAATTCCACTGTTTATATATATTATAATTGATAAATATGACTTTCAAATTTATTATCACTTATAACCCTCTGTACACAAAAAGTCCTCCATCTGCCTTCAGTTTGGCATGACTATTTTGAGGACTTTACCTATGCACAGTAGCTGTTTGATGTATTAGAGCAGTGGAGTTTCCTGTTTTTATGTGGTCGGTCTTCCTGTGGTGGGGGTGAGGAAGTAGAACTCAGGTGACCTGCTGCAAAGCCAGTATGTTTACCCTGTCACTTCATTTCCAACCCATTTCTCCCTTTCACCTTGATGGCCCCTTCATTGTCCCCAAGGGAGGATTTTGTTTAAAACACCACATTACAGTTTTTTTATTATTATTATTATTATTATTATTCACTTTGGTACTATTTTCACAAGTAAGATGTATATTTTCAAAACTCTTAGTACAAAAATCTAAACTGATCACACTTGAAAAAAAAGTCATTCTTTCAAAACTGAGCTTTCCTTACAATTACACATATTTTCATCCACACAATCATTGTTTCAAAACATAAGATTATAATATATATTGAGAACATTTGATTTAATCACCGAAACACAACACTGTGATCCTCTTTCAATTTAGCACACACACTGTGTGACGTGTGTGTACACACACTGACTTACAAAATAGTGGTTATCATCTGAGATAAATCACTTTTCATTACATTTGATTATCTGTAAATTCCAAACAAGTTCTTTAGAAACTATATCTACTGAATCTATATCTATAGATACCTATAGATGCACCAAATGATTCACTGATTAACCAAGTTAGATTTAATGATAGAGAAATGTATTACACTGAATGAGAAGACATGCAAATGAAAAGTTTGATAGCAAGAGCTTTATGAAAGGCCTGTTACTGTGAATGAAACATTTATATAGATGAAACACTTATTTTGTGTAGTGAAAAGGATACTTTGTGATTGTGTGTATTGTACTAAGACAAGTGAAAATATGCTGAAATGTTTGAAAAAAGTGCACTTTTGACGATCTGTTGTGATATTAGTATCAAGCGTTTTGAAAATGTATCTTTAATCAGGCACCAAAAACAGTACCCATAAAAAGGCTTTAATATAAACTCCATAATTTTGTATGACTGTTTTTATGTCATTCACAATAACATTTATCTACTGTCTGAGTATGCATTGCATTTGATGAAGAACCTCTCAAATGATGTTGTAAGTTCTACAAAGTACGCATGTATGTAGTATGAATACAATCTGCAGATAATACATCTATGCTGGCATCGTCATGTTACCTATGATGTCAGCCTTAGCTTGTTGTTACTGTAACTAAAAATAAGGCTATTTAAAATTGTTTTCAGTAATTGAAATAAAGCTGAAATAAAATAAAATGCAAATATTAGATGAAAACTTGAAAAACTTGAATTAAAATTAGAAATGTTGCCTTGTCAACTGAAATAAATAAATGTAAGTTGAAGCTACTAGAATTACTAAAACTGAAATAAAAATATAATTTTTAAAGATAAAATAGAATGTAAAAAAAAAGAATACAAATGACAAATTCACATTAAATTACATTAAACTCAAATTAAAATAAAAACGGAATAAAATAAAATAAAATAGTAATGCAATGTTCTATATTTTCGGCTAATTTAAAATATTAATAAGTACTACTATATAAATAATAATAATAAAATAACACTGGCCGTATCCAAGTATTTTTAATCTACTATTTTATTGCTCAGACTTTATCCACTTGACATCTTTTGCGTACCTTTTAGTGCAAAAGTGGACACATTGCAGATGCAGGGATTGTGTTTTAATATATGACAAATTCAAATTGTCTGACGAAAGTTGTTACAAAACCATTCAACATAGTGCTGAATATGTCTGGAAAATGCCACAGGGACACTGACTAATTTCTAAAGCCCTAAGCAGTTTAGGCAGGGTTTAGATGTTCTGATATATCTCTCATTCGGTGAGGACAAAAAAAAAAAAAAACTCAAGTACTTCTGCCAAGCAACTCATGCACAACAGCAGCAGATGTAGTTCAGATTTTCACCCTCTGGTTCTACTGACTTTGTACCCTACAATCTGCAGCCTTATGTATCTTTAAAAGCCCTAGAAATATGTAAGTGCAGACTGGAAAGACTCATTATTTAAGAGTTGCTCGTTTGTGACACATGTGAACAAACAAAAACTGGCTGTTTCAATTTGCAAGTACATTTTTCTGAGGACCTCCTGATCAGTGGAATCATTTTTCAGGCTTATAAATGTTCTCATTCCTCCCCCCCCCCTCTGTTCTGCATTGGTATCTCCCACTCACATTGCAAAGGGCTGGAAATATTGCACAGAGCAACCTTTCTGTCGGTGAACATGAATATTTATTCATTGTTTGCATTTGCCCTCTCTGCGCCCTCCCTCTCTCCCCTTATGTCTGTCAAACTTCCCATTTTCTGCCATTTCTCTTTCATCTTTCTCGCCATTGTTATCTCACCTTCTCATTTGTCAGGGTTTATATCTGTACCTACCAACACATACTGTACAGAACAGGTAGGTATGATCAGGCCCTCTGTCAGTCTGTAAATCTTGAGCTCATTTGTTTCTGGATGGAGAAACTAAACTAATAAATGTTTTGTTCAAAGTTGAGGCTTGTCATTATCCACATACAAGTTCTAAAGTCCATGTTAAGCTGAACATTATTGTCGTGCAGTTTTGTCTTTAAAGGGGGCGTTCTCTCAGTTTGAGCTTTTACATACCTGCCAGTGGATATCTGTAGGGGAATTTCTACACGCTCCATGCTTCACCTCTGTTGCCTGAGAAAGTGTGGCAGTGCAGACAAACATCTGTAGCCATAACAAAGTCTTAGTCAGAACAAAATAATTTTAATGGGGTAATATGAGGTTGGATGGGCCTGTGTTATATATTATAATAGATTCTTCAGTGAGGTAGGAGTGCACTACAAGGCTTATTTTTACAGGGATCTTGTCACTAGCCACTGTGTGACGAGGAAACCTGAGCCCTATTCACAAAACATCTTAAGGCTAAAAGTAGCTCGTAACTCGCCGATTTAGGAGAAAATCTTACAAATAATGGGTGTGTCAGTACTAAATTTAGGACTCCTAAATTTTTTATCTAAAAGTATTTCACAAAGCAATATTAGCGCTAAAACTAGCTCCTAAATCTGTGAAACGTTAGGAGTAGTGAAGAGGACTCCTAAGTCACTAAGACCAAGCATATTCACTAATTATTAGAAGCATACAGGTAAGAGGCTGACAATTAGCTGAACACATACTTGTTTAATTGGTGACACTTAGCCTGCATTTTAAAATCTTTATTTGAATGTGGCAACATATTTTAAAACCTTTATTTGAAAATGGCAACATAATATCGTGCTCTACAATATTTCTTTGAAAAAATCTCTGACAGAAACACCTCCCCTATCAGCCAATCACTGTGTGCTAAAAATAAAAATTATCTCAAACGACTTACCACCACAAGCACGCACAAATCAGGAAACCAACTTGACTTAATTTACACACGCAATTGTATTGCAGACAACATTTCGGTAAAACCCCTACACATCTCTGACCATTTTTTCATTGCATTTCAACTACATTTTGTTACCTGTGCACCACCAACCCACCCACTTCTATAACAGCTGAGGATTTTGCCACATTTTTCACAGACAAAACTAGAACAATCAGTAGTCAATTCTCAGCCCCCCACACACAGGAATTCAAACCAACCACACCCACTACTAAAACTCCCATCTTCTCCTTCTGTCCCAAACTTCTCCTCTCCAGCCATCCTACAACATTCCCTCTTGACCCAATCCCCTCACACCTTCTCCAAGCAATCTCTCCTACACTTTTACCACCACTCACACATATCATCAACACATCTCTCCTCACAGGCACTTTCCCCACTTTATTCAAGCAGGCTCGGG
>NW_015664668.1:119501-131251 GCF_001515625.1 Sinocyclocheilus rhinocerous
TTGGATAAAAGCGTCTGCAAAATGACTAAATGTAAATGTAAATGTAAACTTCAGTTTTCCCGGAACATTCAATGACGTCGCTAAAGGATGATGACACAACTATGAGCATCGTTCTCAAGTTTCTGCATGGACCTAACCATAGCCTAGGTTTTCAAACCCTGGGTCAAAAATGGGTCGTCAGGATGATTTAAGGTCTCGATGACAGAATGCTGTTTGTTTGCTTAATTACAAAAACACAAACGTTCGTTTTATTGCAGGTGTGCAAAAATAAAAGTAAACATTTACATTTGCATTTAGCAGACGCTTTTATAAATAAATAAAAAGAAAACAGATAGAATAGAAAAAGAATAGAGCATGCTAGTGTTAGAGGCCTTTTTTGCCTTTGTTAATTGTATAATAAATAAAAAGAAAATAAATAGATAGAATACAAAAAGAATAGAGAAGCTAGTGTTCGTTTTTTTATTATTATAAATTTTTTTAACACTTTGCGGGTTGTCTTACTCTCATCTGTATGACCAAAAATGGAGTAGCTACTATTTAATGTGTTAGCTTGTTTGATCGCGCCGGCGCCTGGCGCGCGCGCACACACACACACACACACACACACACACACTCTAGCAATTCAAACTTGCCATCGCAGTCTGTTCATTATCAAAATAAAATACAGTCAGCCAAACATATCAATTTAAAGAGTCCGTATATAACCGGTCTACAGCTGCTGTTATGCCAAGCGCATTTTTGCGCATGTGAAGAGGATGATTTTTTTCGTCGATATGCGAACGTGCATGAAGCCTAGGAAGAGGATGATTTTTTTTCTGTCGATATGCGAACGCGCATGAAGCCTAGTCTACATTATAAATAATAGTTTAACATTTAAATACATTGCGAATATGGAAACATTTGGATTTGTGCCGAATGAGAGAGGTACGAGAGCCAAACGGTACTTTCAGTTTCGCTTTGATTTGGTTTCTAGCTTTATATTTTTAATTTCATTCTTGATCTGTTCTGCATACCGTTACATTTAAATGATTTGTTTTGGAGTGAGGGGAACTAGGCTATGTTTTTCCAGAACAGGCTCCGGCAGGATCCGGTGTAGTGCCAAAATTTGCACCCTGCTAAATTATGCACCCCCTAGTATTGGTAGGTTTAGGAGTAGGTGTGGGGGAGGGGTTAGGATTAGGGGTGGGGTTGGGATTAGGCAATCAGGTAGCGACTTCAATGAGGGCGTGCATAATCTGGCAGGGGTGCAGAATTCGGCACAACACCGGCTCAAATAGTTAGTAAGCATGCCGACATCATCCATAGCAACGAGGTCAACCCCGCCCTTACTCTTAGTTTAAGACTTCTCTCTATTCCTTAGTAAAAGTTTGTCTCAGCAGCTTTGTGAATAGGTTTTAAGAGAAAACTCTTTGCTAAAAACTTTTACTGTTATTTAGGAGAACTCTTGGTGGTAAAATAAAATGTTTTGTGAATACGGGCCCTGATCATTTTTGGCACACTACTGCCTCTCTGTACGGTGCTGGTGCCTCCAGGCAAACCGTATGCCTAAAATAAAAGTTCCCTTTCAGTCAGTCACATTTGACGTTACGTTGACACTGACGTAAGGGGTCTCACTTGGGAGCCCCAATCACCTCTAAGCATTACAAGAAAAGTCCAACGACAATTGGCGAATGGAATTTGCATGCCAAGCCACTCCTCGTACATACAGGTATATAAGATGGTGGCGTGCATCCATTCATCGATCACCGATCACTTTGTGAGAGCATTTCTCATGTCAGAGAAACATAAAAAAAAAAAAACTAAAGCTACAGTCTGCAGGAGATTCTCGGCTGTGACCAGATGGCGCATTCAGCGGTGTGTTCGGTGTGTTCCACCCCTGGGTGCTCCAGCCTAAAAGAGCATTTTCCTACAGCTTGCACAGTCGAGAGTGTCTCCGAGATGTCTTTCCGACCGTGTGGGTCTGGGTGTGGTAGTTTCCTTACCTCTCTCACATGTCTGGGCCACAAGCATGCTGAGACAGATTTTGTGGATGGTTCATGCCCGCATTTTGAAGGCATGTCCATGGCCAGGCTGAGGTCACAGCTCTCATTCATTATGAGGCTTCCCTCGAGCTCTACCTAGTCTGGTCCGTCTGGTCATAAAGATCTCGGGGCCACATTGGTTAGGGACAAGGGTGACCTGAGGATCAGGAATGTTCCGCCAGGCCAGCTCCCACGGAAGTCCTGCTCCTCACGGCGTAGTGCCGTTGAGCTCCCGGATGATGGTTCTGGTCCACCCCGCAACGGACTCAGTGTCTCATTCGGGGCTCCTGAGGAGGATAAGATGTCTATTGCAGCATCAGAGGAGGGGCTATCGTCTTCTGATGCTGAGGACTCTGCTGAGCAGCCTCCGGCCTCTGCGGCTGCACAGTCGGAGTCAGAAGCTGAGTTGACGGCCATGCTCCCTCAGGCCGCCAAGAGCATCGGGCTGGAGGTGAATTCGCCTCCATCTCCCAAATGCTCGAGGCTGGACAATTGGTATCTGGACTCTCAGCCATGCTCCGCTCTGGTGCCTTTCTTCCCAGAGGTTCATGAACAGCTCACTAAAACGTGGAAGGCTCCCTGCACCGCCCGATCACATTTGAGCTCTTCCCTCCTCACTACCCTCAATGGTGGGGTGGCCAAGAGGTACGTGGATGTTCCACAAGTGGAGTGTGCAGTTGCAGTGCACTTATGCCAGCAAAACGCCGCCACTTGGAGGAATCGTCCGCTCCTCCCGTCCAAAGCCTGTAAGCTGACGTCAGCCTTGGCTGCCAAAGCTTACAGTGCTGCAGGCCAGGCTGCCTCTGCCCTGCACGCCATGGCCATCCTGCAAGAACACCAGGCCAAGGTGCTCAAAAAACTGCACGAGGGTAGTTCTGACCTGGTGTTGATGCAGGGAGCTGCGCACGGTGACTGACTTTACCCTTCGGGCGACGAAGGTCATGGCGCAGTCCCTCAGGCAGGCGATGTCTACAATGGTAGTCCAGGAGTGCCATCTCTGGCTGAACCTGGCTGAGATGGAAACTTCCCGCAAAAAGAGGCCGCAACCCACTTCTCAGGGCACTATCAAGTCTTCCCAGAAGACTGTGAAGTGCCCCTGAGATGGGCAACCCAGAGATGGGAGGAGTTGCTCTTTTGGAGCCACCACCCCCCGGAAAGGGCTGGGGGCATCCGCCACCAATGGTCATCAGTACCCACATTCTCAATAAAAGAGCAATTTCCTTCATCTCTGGGTCAGATGTGTCGGGATCTGTCTGTGAATGATGCTTTGCTTCCTCCTGGTCAGCCTCGGCACACTGTTTCACCACTCAAGAGGTTGCAGTTGCAGGACTCACTGCCTCACACTCATGCGTCCCTTGCTACTTTTCTGCGGGATACGGAAAGTCAGGTAAGAGCTTCTCCTCTGCCTCTAGTTCGGGACACCATGCTTCCTGGGTCGGGCCCTCTTCCTCCCCTCTGCTGCCCCAGCATGGGTATGTCAGGAATCGTTGCTTCCTCCTGGTCAGCCTCGGCACACTGTTTCACCACTCAAGAGGTTGCAGTTGCAGGACGCACTGCCTCACACTCATGCGTCCCTTGCTACTTTTCTGCGGGATACGGAAAGTCAGGTAAGAGCTTCTCCTCTGCCTCTAGTTCGGGACACCATGCTTCCTGGGTCGGGCCCTCTTCCTCCCCTCTGCTGCCCCAGCATGGGTATGTCAGGAATCGTCCCTCTGGTGCCACTTGCTCGGAGTTTGGGGGCCTGGCTAACACTCCCCAGCCTGTCTCGCTGGCTCATTCAAATGATTTGACTCGGCTATGCAATTCAATTTGCTAGGTGCCCTCCCAGGTTCAGGGGCATCCTCTTTACGGCGGTGAAAGACAGGGATGCCCCAGCCCTGCGTGCAGAGATTCCAGTCCTCTTGACGAAATATACAATAGAGCCTGTCCCTCCAGCCGAGATGAAATCGGGATTTTACAGTCCTTATTTCATCGTACCCAAAAACAGCGGTGGGTTATGACCTATTCTGGATCTGCATCTCTTGAATCGGTCCCTTCACAGGCTTCCGTTCAAGATGTTGACGCAAAAGCGCATTCTTTCATGCATTCAACACCAGTATTGGTTTGCCGCGATCAACCTGAAGGATGTTGCAACTCGCCCGCCATCTCCTCCTCTGGAGTCAGACACGGCTCAAATCTCTGCATGCCATTCATGTTCCAGGGGAGCTCAATCGCACAGCCGATGCACTCTCACGACAGCTTACCCTTCTAAGAGAATGGAGACTCCATCCCCAGGCGGTCCAGCTGATTTGGAGTCGATTCAGGGAAGCCCACGTGGACCTGTTCACTTCCCAGGTATCCTCCCTCTGCCAGCTGTTCTACTCCCTGACCAAGGCCACCCTTGGCACGGATGTGCCGGCACACAGCTGGCTCTGGGGTTTGCTTAAGTACGCCTTTCCCCCAGTGAACCTCCTTGCACAGACTCTGTGCAAGATCAGGGAGGATAAGGAGCAAGTCCTGATGGTTGCGCCATATTGGCCTACCCGGACCTGGTTTTCTAATCTCATGCTCCTCGTGACAGCCCCTCCTTGGAGATTCCCCCTGAGGAAGGACCTTCTTTCTCAGGGCCAGGGCACTATTTGCCACACATGTCCCGATCTGTGGAACCTGCATGTCTGGCTTCTGGACGGGATGTGGCAGACCTCATTGGCCTCTCACAGGCTGTGATAGATACTATCACTCAGGCTAGGGCCCCCTCTCCCAGGCAGGCCTATGCACTGAAGTGGGATCTGTTCGTTGATTGGTGTTCCTCTCACCGAGAGGACCCCCAGAGATACCTGGTCAGTGTTGTGCTTTCCTTCCTGCAAGAGAAGTTAGAGTGGAGACTGTCCCCCTCCACATTTAAAGTGTATGTCGCTGCCATTGTTGAGCATCACGATGCAATGGATGGAAGATCCTTGGGGAAGCATAACCTGAACATCAGGTTCCTCAGATGAAATCCCCCCATATCACGCCTCATTCCCTCTTGGGAACTCTCTGTGGTAGGACTACGGAGGGCCCCCTTCGAGCCATTTAAGACAGCACCACTGGTTGCGCTCATATCCATCTAGAGGGTTGGGGACCTGCAGGCATTTTTGATCAACGAATCATGCCTTGAGCTTCAGCCAGCTGACTCTCATGTTACCTTGAGACCTGCGGCCTGGTTATGTGCCCAAAGTTCCCACTACTCCCTTTTGGGACCAGGTGGTGAACTTGCGAGCACTGCCCTTGGAGGAGGCAGATTAAGCCCTTGTGTTGCTGTGTCCCATTTACGCCTTGCACATATACATGGAACACACCCAGAGCCTTAGACGCTCTGATCAGCTCTTCATCTGCTTTGGAGAACAGCAGAAAGGAAAGGTTGTCTCCAAGCAGAGGTTGGCCCCCTGGCTAGTGGATGCAATCGCCTTACCAGGCGTACCAGGTACAAGGCGAGCTGTGCCCCTTGGGGGTGAGAACCCATTCCACTCAAGAGTGTTGCCTCTTCCTGGGAGTTGGCGGACGGCGCCTCTCTAGCAGACATGCGTGCTGGACGACACATAATACCGTTGTGAGATTCTATAATCTCCAGGTGGAGCCAGTTTCTTCCCGTGTGTTGGGCACGAACAGGTAATTGGTGGGTGGAACGGCTCGGTGTCTCGCTTGTGGTGCCATTCCTCTGGCTAGGATACGTATACCTTATTTTCTTCCAGTAAGTTCCCCGTCTGGTGAATCCTGGTCGATATCCTACAGCGCCCTGTGGCATTCAGACTCAGCGGAGGAGTCTGTTGCCGTGCCCAGTATTTGGGTTGCATGCCATTAGTCACCCCCTTTACTGGACTAGGTGTCATACATGAGATTTCCTTGGTAATCCTACATGTCTTCCACGGTATGGTTTCCCTTGGTAAACCCGTGTCTTTCCCTGGACAGTTTTTTACTGTCAGTCCCTGTTGTGTTCCCCTGAACTGGGATCACGACACTGTGTTAGACTGTGACCAGTCTTACAATTCACATTCCTATTCGGATATGTCTCCACTCCCCAATGGTTGCTGAAATCTAGTACTGTGAGAATGTCGGAACACCCTTTTTCAGCTTCCCTGGTAAGCCCGTATACTTGTAATGTGATCTGGCTTATGGGGTGTTGGGTAGGTTACAGATTGAGGTACATCTGTCCTGGCACGCTTGCTTGTCAGCATTTTCACCTTCAATTCTCATAACACATTTCTGTTGTAACATGTAACATCGAACATGACTGACGTCTCGGTTACATATGTAACCCTCATTCCCTGAAGGAGCGAACGAAGATGTTACATCCCTCATGCCACAACCGTGAACTGCGCTGAATGCCGGGATGCTTTCTCGTCTCCTCAGCACAAACCCGAATGAGTGGATGCATGCCGCCATCTTATATACCCGTATGTACGGGGAGTGGCTTAGCATGCAAATTCCACTCGCCAATTGTCATTGGCCATTTCTTGTAATGTTCAGAGGTGATTGGGGCTCCCAAGTGTGACCCCTAACGCCTGTATTGATGTAACGTCTCCGTTCCCTCCTTCATGTATCGAGAGTTACATACGTAACCGAGATGTTTTCCAGCTAATGTGGCTTATGATGATTTGCTGTTATAATAAATGGGGTGCGGATTTCAATGTTGTTTTGTAATGTCTTGACACCTTAAATGATACATGTATTTCATGTTGGATGTTATTTTGAAATTTCAAGTCTTTGATCCTATTGATGTAATTATTAAGGTGGAAATTGGATTTTAGGTTGTAAATGAATGTTAATCAAATTTCTGCACTAAAAGGCCCCTCTAAAAGCTTGATAAGTGGCTCTCTTTCTGCCCTTCAGCATTATCTCTCTGATTTCTTTCACCAGCTGTATGTAGCTTCATCTTGCTGCATTCATAGGCCACAATCATTCAGGTTTTGAATGATCTCTTGACTAGATTATTGCTACTCATGCCTCATCGGTCTGCTGTCATTACCCCTTGAGTGCATCCATAATGGTGTTGCACAATTTTGGCTCATATTGGCTTCTCATAGCTCCCCAAACCAGATTCACAATGCTGTTGTTGGGCTGAAAGGCCATCAACAGCCTTGGCTCCTACATATCATGGTCCATCTATACCGAAAAGTCATCTGCTTGTTCACAAAAAACATATATATTTTTTTGGCCACTTCTTCTGTCCAATGAGGTGAATGATAACCAAGGGCTGTTAAGCTCTATAAATGACAAAAAAAAAACTTCTAATTATATGGACCACTTTTATGGTGCAATATCCCAAGTCTTATGGAGTCAGTAGCTGATGAACTGACCACATTTTTTTAACCAAAACCTTTTCTTTTTCTTCACAAGGAAGGCATTTGCTCATTCAAAAATTTCATTCAAAATTAAAAATGTTATCCATGCCACCCAGGTGTCCTACAAACTAGTAAAAACTACAGACCTAATGGCGCTTTTCCACTGCATGGTACGGCACGGCACGGTTTGGCTCGGTATGGTTCACTTTTGGGGGGTTTTCCACTGGGTACAGTACCTGGTACCTGGTACCTGGTACTTTGTTTAGTACCAGCTCAGTTGAGGTTCCAAGTGAACCGTACCGTTACCAAAACGTGACGTGTAAACTCTGCTGATAAAGGATTGGTCGGAGAGAATCGTCACTACCTGCGTCACTGAACTTGCGACACAAACCCAATAGAACCGCTAGATTTAAATCAGCACAGCCAGTGAAGGATCGAATGCAACTGTTTTGAACGAGCGCACTTTTTTTAACAACTAAAAAGTGGCTGTTTCGTTGTCTGTTGAGGAAGTACAGACGCTCCTCTCGTTGATAGCAGAGGAGCGGATCCAGCGAGAGCTTGATGGGGCGACGCGGAATTAAAAAGTTTTTCAGAAGTCGCGGCAGTATAGGCGGTGCAACTAACGACATGTGAATAATCCCGCCCACTCTAAAGCGATACTAAACTGCAGTGGAAACGCAAACCGACCCGAGCCGTGCCATGCCGTACTGAACTGTGCTGAGCCGAGTCGTACAACGCAGTGGAAAAGCGCCATAAGACACACTTTGTAAAATCTTTCCTTGAATAAACTGTTGACAAAATTAAGAAAAGGACTACTACGTCTATCTGACCACACTTTACTAGCCAAACCTAACCTCATCCTATTCTAAATCCATACTCTGTATTATTATAAATGTCATGTTTTCACTGGCACCTCATCACTTTAGTTCAGTATCGTTTGATATTGTTTTTACGGTCATGCACTTTTGCCATATGCCTTCTGTAGTAAAGGTTGTATGATTGCGTGACGAGTGGGGTGGGGCCAAGAGCCATAGGAATGGAGCGAGGCCGGTGGAGTAAATGATAATGAGTGACACCTGCTCCACTCACTGGTCTCGAGTCCCACGGAGGAGCTCCAGAAGGATAAAATGAGGAGCGATGACAGTGAAAGACGAGAGAGGACCAGGCCTGAACTATTTATGTTGTTGTTTTGTTATGTTTTATGTGGCAGTCGTCTGTGAGGGGCTGCCACTTTTACTTTCGTTTTGTGTTCTTTCATTTGATTATTAAAGATTTGTTTAAATGTTTGCGGTTCCACCTCCTTCTTCTCGATCTACGAACGTTGTTACATTGGTGCCGAAATCCGGGAGGAAGGATGGACATGCTGCCAGAGAGCCCTCGCTGCTGAGGAGGTCGGGCAGCATGAAGGAGCGGAGACCACCGGTGGCTGCCCGAGGCGGTGGTGCTGGAACGATGGAAGACGAGGTGGGACGGAGAGCTTGCTGCCATGCTCCTGGGTCGAGGAGGGGTGGCTGCTGTCCGAGAGGGAACGGAGGAGTCGGCGCCTTTCGCCAGGAGGCCGGAGCCTGCTGCCGTCCACCATGTTTAGGGAGGAGCAGGGAACGGGGGACTCGCTGCCGGCTGCCCTCAACCGGAGGAGCCATCGCCGTCCACCAGGAGGCGGAGGAGTGTCGAGCCGTCCACCAAAGAATGTCCAGTGCCATCCCATGGCACCGTGAGTGAGAGCCTCTCAGCTGGTTGAGGACCAAGCAGCAGTGTGTCTGGGATTTTTTTTTCCTTTTCTTTTCCTCTCTCCCCTCTCTCATCTCTGTCTCTCCTCATCTTTCCGTCTCCTTTTCTCTCGCCTCGTCTGTGCTTACCCCCAGGTACGCCGTGGCCACCGTGATCGGCTCCCCCCAGAGGGGGGAGAGGGGAGTAGAGCGCAAGGGCCGATGGGGGTATGTGACGAGTGGGGCAAGGCCGAGAGTCATGGGAACAGAGCGAGGCCGGTGGAGTAAATTATAATGAGTGACACCTGCGCCACTCACTGGTCTCGAGTCCCACGGAGGAGCTCCGGAAGGATAAAAGGAGGAGCGACGACACTGAAAGACGAGAGAGGACCAGGCCTGGATTATTTATGTTGTTGTTTTGTAATGTTTTATGCGGCAGTCGTCCGTGAGGGGCTGCCGCTTTTACTTTCTTTTTGTGTCTGTTTATTTGATTATTAAAGATTTGTTTAAATGTTTGCCAGTTCCCGCCTCCTTCTTCCCGATCTACGAACTTTGTTACAGATTGTTAATCTTTTCTCATTTTGTTTGTGAAGAAACATAAATCATAAAACTAAGCTTTAGAAAATCTTAAAAATTAAAGGTATTCAGCCGATCAGACAGCAAGTTAGAGTGGTTTCACCTTTAAAAAAAATTAGATGACTTCAGCTGCTCTGTTGAATTATTACTTCCTTCTGCAATGCACCCAATAAAATTATTAATGCAGTGAGTGTGTGCAAGCCCATAAACACCCCCTTACATTATTTTCTTTGGCCATTAACTAACCAACACAAGTAAAGAATTATGTTTATTGTGAAAGGTAATCAGTGTTTACAGGTATTTAAAACATACTGAATGATTTTTTGGTGAGGTTTGTCAATGAAAAAGATAAAGTGATGACTCTGCATGTCTTATTGATGGCAAGAGGAAAAATATTTCATCTGCCGTATTGTTGACAGTCTTTTGTCCCCTATACTATCCTGCTTCTTTTGTTGAACTGATGCTCTTTCAGAGAATGTGTTAATGTTTTTCAGAGCATGAGTAATGTCAAGAATGAGTAGGCTTTCTGACTCAGAGGTGTTTTACTAGTAGGATGCTACTGTATAGAGAAATCTTGTCAGTTAATCATCAGTCTTTTGCTCGTCATTAAAGGAATAGTTCACTCAAAAATGAAGTCTCTCATCATTTACTCACCTTCATGTTGTTGGTTTACTTTGTGAACGTGAATGGTGACTAGAGGCTGTCAAGCTATAAAAATGACAAATACAACTTTTATTGTTGTTTTTAGAGTTTGATAGTCTCTGATCACCATTCACTCCTTGTATGAAAAAGTGCAGTATCAACATTCTGTAAAATTTCTCCTTTTGTGTTAAACAGAAATAAAATCTTAATGGTTTAAAATGGGTGAGTGAGTAAATTATCACAGAATTTAAATTTTTGGGTGAACTATCCCTTTAATTTTACTCAAATAGACAAAGAATAAAGGGTGCTGGGATGATACAAGCCCTATTAAATCAGTCGTATGGGACTGAGAGACTGAGAATAGCTGGAGAGATAAAAAGAGACAGAGAAAGTGCAGCGATAGACAGAAAAGCAGGAAGTGGGTTGATAAGAATCATTTTATCAGTATTAGCGTTATATTTGTGGTTGTTCATGGGTTGATCATCCATTTATTCAGTTTACATTATTTATAAGGCAATAAGGCATAACACAATACACAGTCAGAGCCAACATCTTGATTTGGTTTCTCAAAGTTGAAATGTTTATGAGTTTTAAAGTGAAGTGAAGCGAAGCGAAGTAGGGTGTCCCATACTCAGAATTTGTGATCTGCATTTAACCCATCATTGCACACACACAACAGTACTGTAAGTAGTGAACACATACCCGGAGCTGTGGGCAGCCATGTGGAGCAGTTGGGGGTTCGGTGCCTTGCTCAAGGGTCTCACCTCAGTCGTGGAATTAAGAGTGGAAGAGAGCGCTGGTCATACATTCCCCCCACCTACAATCCCTGCCGGTACCGAGACTCGAACCCGCAACTTTTGGGTTACAAGTCCGACTCTTTAACTGTGAGGCTACGACTGTCCCTATAAATGTCTAAGATTAATTATTATTTAAAAAAAAGTTCAAATAATTTATAATTAATTAATTGTATATGTTAAATTATTTGAATATGTAAAATATTTATTACAATATGTAAAATAATAATTGTATTCAGCATTTTTTCATATGTAACTAATAATCTGTTGTGTGTATTTGGTGGAATTTAATTGCAATATGAAAGGACAAAACTGAAACTTTTTTTTACATTGTGGGCGATATGAATGTGAAAGCAGAAATATGTTCCACTTCTGTCACACACTATGTTAACCGTTAAAATGATCATACACTATAAAAAACTATATATATATAGTTTTTTATAGTGTATGATCATTTTATGATCAAATTATATGATCAAAAAGGGGGAAAATTAAGGTTGTGTGTGTGTGTTTATATATATATATATATATACACACACAACCTTAATTTTCCCCCTTTTTTTTACAGACAGATTTTAGTCTTTGATAGTGAGAGATAAAAAGAAAGAGAGACGGATAAAGACAGTGTAGCGTCTGGACCAATCAAACACACAATTTTTCATTTGTTTTAACAAATCAGTTATTCATTAGATTAACAAATCGTCACAG
>NW_015664669.1:0-353 GCF_001515625.1 Sinocyclocheilus rhinocerous
GGCCGATTACCGGTTTCAAGGTATACCGCAATTTGAAAATGTCACTGTTTAAAAAAAAACACTAATATTTTCAGTTACACCGTTCTTGCGTTTCTCCGTGTCTGGAGAGCGGATCATTTCATATAGTTAACAGCTATAACACCAGCATTAAATACTTTTAAGTCAAGTCACCTTTATTTATGTAGCGCTTTTAAAAATACAGATTGTGTCAAAGCAACTGTACAGCATTAATTATGAAAATATTGTGTCAATAATGCAAAATGACAATAGTAAACTCTTCTTTTAAAGAAAGGCAGTTCATCATGGAATTCAGTGATGTCATCATCCAGCTCAGTTCAGTTTAAATAGTATCT
>NW_015664669.1:515-623 GCF_001515625.1 Sinocyclocheilus rhinocerous
AAACCAGGCTCAGTCGGGGGGCCAGTTCTCCTCTGGCCAGACGGGCCAGACGATTCACTTCCGGGCTGCAGCAATGTCACATTGTGCAGAGGACTCAACTGGTTCCTG
>NW_015664670.1:0-587 GCF_001515625.1 Sinocyclocheilus rhinocerous
TCCCACCTAACATTAAAGTTTTTAAATATACTTTCATATTGCAATCATTTCACATTCAATCTTCAAATTAATGTACAAAAAACATAAAGCCAGTATTATATCCACTCAACATAGTAAATAAACATTCAACATCAAAAAAAAAAAATTTACATACATACATTCGAAAAAAAGATGCAAAACACAAAATTCAGAGAGATAAGCTTTGTATCTCTTGAGAAACTTATTAGTTGGATAAATTATCCCCCGGTTTCACAGACAAGGCTTAAGCCTAGTCCTAGACTAAAATGTAAGTCTGAGCTGTTTCAACTGAAAGAAACTTGCACTGACTGATCTTAAAATATATCAGTGCCTTTGTTTTGTCTCAAACAGCACACCAGTAATGTTTTTTTCTTATATCAGTGCCTTTGTTTTGTCTCAAAAAGCACACCAGTAATGTTTTTTTCTAAGGCAGGTTTATAAAAAATACTTAAATGTCCTAATTGAACTATGGTCTAATCCTGGTTTAGGCTAAACCCTGTAAACCCTGTCGGGCCAATATGTATAATTTTAAAGGAGACATATTATGCCCCTTTTTACAATATGTAATA
>NW_015664671.1:0-685 GCF_001515625.1 Sinocyclocheilus rhinocerous
TCCTGTGCACCACTGACTAAGGAATGCACAAACAAAAAAGGTGCATCACTGGATAAGGTTTGACGTGAACTGCATAGCTTACATTGTTTCAAAGGCTTAAGAACATATGCAACTGGTGTCCTGTAGATATAGAATAATGTTAAACAGATGGCATTTAAGAACATTCATATTACAGTTATGTATGGGAACAGATGCTAATGAAAATATCTTTTTTTTTCCTTCATGGAAAAACACTATCAAATGTCTACACTAATCAAGTAAGGAATAAGCCAATAAGAATGACAGTATGAGACATATATGTGTTTAATAAGTAACACAAATAGGAGAGCTAACTGTCCTTTTTCTTGTGTAAGTACAGGCACTTCATCAGTTCATGGTGTGGCCATCTCTGGAAAAGGCCAGGCTGGCTGGCAAACATTCACTGTAAAAAAAATTCTGTAGTTTTTACAAAATAATTTTTGGCAGCTGTGGTTGCCAGAATAATTTTGTAAAAAATACAGAAAAACTGTAAACACATTTACGGCCAAAAACTAAATTTTACAGTATAAAACTGTAATTTACAAACAAGAAAATTTGAATGTAAACCAGTAAATTCAACAATGCACACTGCTATTAAAATCTGTTTTGTACCTTTAACAATAACTGACAACCACCATAATAATGCAGGTGGTAAAAGAGAAAGCCA
>NW_015664672.1:0-507 GCF_001515625.1 Sinocyclocheilus rhinocerous
CTGTCATTATTTACTCACTCTCATGTTGTCCACAACTTGTCTGACTTACTTCTACTGTGGAACACAAGAGAAGATATTTTGAAAAAGTTTGTATCCATACAATAAAAGTCAAAAGAACATTGGACTCTATTAACTTTCATTGAATAGAGAAAAAGTAATTTTTCAAAATATCTTCTTTCATATTCTACATATTAACGAAAGTCATACAGGTTTGGAATAAGAAAATGATGACAGAATTTTTGTCCCTTTAAGAGTTACTTTTCTATGAGTTACTTTTTAAATGTTTATCCTCCTTAAAAACAATATGACAGAGCGCTTTTAATGCCACTCTCTTTTATATTCATCACTAAACACTTCCAAACTGGTAAAAGAGCACACAAACACAGGGATCTGGAAGCCAGAAGTATGTGCTTGTGTGTGTTGGGCAGACTGCCCACGAGCTGTTCTGTGGTGATGGAAGCCAGAAGTACAGTGGGTACGGAAAGTATTCAGACCCCCTTAAATTTT
>NW_015664673.1:0-2167 GCF_001515625.1 Sinocyclocheilus rhinocerous
CTTCATCCCTATTGAAAATTATTGGGAATTAAATTATAAATTTTTTTCATGTAGATGAATGCTTGAATTTGAATTTCATATGACAAGGACCATTAGATATTGATGTGAAGCTGGGTATACTTATACCTCAGTAACTTCACATAATTTAATTTACTCAACAACTTTATCTTTTTCCTGACACACCAAAAATTTATAATTTAATTCCCAATAATTTTCAATAGGGATGAAGACCCATGCCTTAAATATTTTTAATCTTAACGTCAGTGTTTTTTTTTTTTTTTTTTTTTTTTTTTTTTTTTTTATTAATTTATTTTTATTTTTATTTTGAATGTATATTATGTTAGATTTAGTTTTCTGTACAAGTTATTCTGGACACTTTTCTAAAACAAAATGATAGTACAAATGACGACTATTTTTATGAATGTCAAATGTGTGGCCACGTAATTGATTAATTAATTTAAGTGATGCAACATACCTTATGTCATGGCCTTAATCAAAATCTAATGTCATCATGTTGAAAGAATTTAAAAAAATTATTATGGTTCAACATGATGGAAATTAAATTATCAAAAACGTCTTTACTTCATATACCACCATATGTACGTATGTATATAATATGTGTATATATTCATATGTTAGTCAAAAAGGGAATGTTTATTGTTCAAAGTTAAACATTTGAACCAAGGTATAGCTATTTTTGAATATTTTTAGTTCTAAACGTCTTCTTTAATATCTAATCCAATCATACAAAATAACATTTTGGCCAAGCATGGAAGGACAGGTGTTTTCGTATAGAAGTTTAACGCTACATACAGTGTCCCGAAAAAGTATTCGAGCATTTAATGATAAATATGACACTTTTTATGAACTCCTCCCATCTATACTATGTTCCTTTGTGAATTTAAGGAGAACTGCACACATTCGCTAAAATAACTTGAACACCAATTGATTGAATTACAAAAAAAAAAAACATTCTAAGAAAAATGATACGATAAAATTCATATATAGTAAGTGTGACTTGTAAGTGTTCAAAAAGTGCCACTATAATGCTAACATATGTGAAATTAACAGTTTTATATTTGGCGTATTGTTCATAAGAAGGGAAGTTTCTCAGGAAATAACCTCCAGTTTAAAACTGATGTAAAATGAGTTTTGTTTTTTTTACTCTATGACATGTTTATTCATGTTTGAAATAGCATTGTATGTAAAGAAAATGAATCCACTTTAATATGGCTGAAATCTGAAAATTTGCACAATTTGACAAATGGAGGAGTTTTGGTTGAGATGCTATATTTCTAAAACATATCAGTATTATCAGTAGTCTTACAAAAACACACTAACATTGTCATAAGTTTTACAGTGAAAATATGCATTGATTCAATGTGGACGTTTGAGTTTGTTAAGAACTGTTCATGTTATTTGTCTTACCAGGAAAACAACCTATAAAACCTCTTTTTTTTTTTTTGCATCATCCGAGCAGCAAATGTTCCAGCCTTGTTGCAAGTCTTGCACTGTTGCGAAAGCAAGTTTGAAGTTTGAAGCAGTCCAGTGCTCCAGAAAAGACAGCTGTGCTCGACAGGTCATGGGCCATAGGTTCATTCTGGGTTGAAAAACAACAGTGTTTCCTTTTACGTTTCAGCAAATGTGACCATTTCAGAAAAGATACTTGTTCCCTTATGAAGTCTGAAAGCCTGTATGGTAACATTCACTTAACAATGTCATTCAATTAGTGAACCTTCTTAAAAAAAAATAAATCTGTATATGAGTCAGATCCTCATCTGGTGCGTCATTTACCAAAGATGTATTTGGTGTTTTTAATTTCAAATGGTAAAGGTCACTGTTTTGCATTGGCACATGCTGACATTTTAGTCCATTTGTTCTTTTGCATGTGTCAATTACCCTGTAATGTCATGGCTTACAGTTGCCAGATATTTTCCAGAATTACAACAAAATTGGTAACCCTCGTTCCCTGAAGGAGGGAACGGAGACGTCACGTCGGATGACCGACGAAATTCCACATTTCCTGCAAACTGGTAGGAAATCCTTGTGTTCAGAGCAAGTTGATGAGTGATGGGGATATTACTCCGTCAAAGCTGATGCCACTAATCTACAAGAACTATAAAAAACAGACCCTCGCCGCATGGCCTCATTTTTGGCCGCTATAAGG
>NW_015664674.1:0-2003 GCF_001515625.1 Sinocyclocheilus rhinocerous
GTGTAAAGTCGTGTTATTTATACGCAGATTGATGAGAACGAGTTGAGTGAGGGCCCTTGTAAGAGCGTAAGTTCATTTAAGAAAGTGATATGGCCCCTTTAAGAGTGTTTCTCAGTGGGCGGAAGTGTGCACGCTAGTAAATTTCCATGTGCTTTATAAGACAGAAAGGAGCGGTGATTTGCAAGGGCTATACACTTTATTCCCTGTTGAGACTTAGGTTTCCCGTTCGAATAAAGCTGTTTTCCCCACACTTGTGTGCGGGGTATTAAGTACGAGGCTGATTAGATCTTCCTGTCGATTGTGGGGCTGGTGGATGCATGGTTGGTGACCATTGAAAATGGTGCTGTGGTGCTGTTTAACTTAAAAGCATCGGATTTGCCTTTTAGTTGCCACTGCTGTCTTTCTTCCCCCAGTTTTTTTGGGATATGTAATCTTCTCTTTTCTTTTCATTGGTTGTTGTCTTCTGTGGATTAATTTGTTATTCTATATTGTGTTGTGCCTAGTGGTATTTGTTATTGTTATGGTGTTTATAAATGGGCTGCATTGCGTATTAATGGTCAGTTTTCTGAACATTTCGATTGTTGTGGAACTCAACTAATTTTATTATTTTCTTTTGTTATTTTAGCACTCAGGGGTGCTGGTTGGATCTCGGGTGTGGTCCCTTTGGTGGATACCCTCTGATTGCACTGCATATTCACTGTGTGTGGTGCATATTTTCTTTTCTTTGTTTTTTTTGTTTTTTATTGTGTGTGTGTGCGTGGGCTCACGCTATTGACCCGGTAAAAATCACTCGTAAAACGTATCATTCGTATTGTGCTTTAATCAAATAAGGAATTAAATTTTACAAGTGAGTGGGTCTTTTTTTATGTGATATTTTCCAATAAATTGTAAGCTTTGTTATAGTTGAGAAACTCGTGTCTATTCCTTTTATTGGGTTGGTACACATGGATCTGTGCTTATAACTTAACCTAACATTCCCAGAAGAGAACAAGATTCAGGGTGGCGTAGTCAGGCTATGGTTGACTGGGCTTAGTAATTGCCCATAGACCTTATGTTGCCCTCACGCTACATCAGCATACGTGTCTACTGAGGGGGAAGTGAGAGGAGGGAGAGATGACATGAGCTCCATGAAGGTCGTGGCAGAATCAGCAGAGAGATAGCGCTTATTGACAGTTCTCTTATCACTTACAGTTTTGGTACATACTGAAATCTCACAAAAGACACAATAATGGTCAGATATGGCAACATCAACAATCTGTGGGTGGCTGACAGTTAGGCCACATGAGATTATCAGGTCAACTGCCACTGGAAAAAAATTCCGTAAAATGTACGGTAAAAAACTGCTGTGATTGCCGGAATTTTACCATAAGAAATACGGTAGCATCATTTTAGGTTTTACGGTTTTAACTTAAATTTACAGTTAAATACCGTAATTTCATTACCTGATATAATGTTAATATACCAACCTATTGAAGTACTGAAATATGTTATGTACCTTTGTAATACACTGATAACCACCAAATGCAGGTGGTGATGAGAAAGTCACATGATGAACCAAAGCCCATCACAAGCAGCTTTTAAATAATAAAATATATAGAAGGTGCACAGTGTCATTCACACAAACACCAAACACCATCATGGTAACACACATGAAACTGAAATAATGCAATAAACATTCATTTAACAACATTAGGTGTAACACACAACCCTAATATACAAAACTGAAGAAGAAACAGTTATTTCAACAAAAAAACATCAAATTTGAAATGTAACGCAGGGAATTCTGGGAATGTCAATTTACGGTTATTCACTGTAAATTATACAGTCTTTTTCACTTCCAAAAACGGTATACTACCGTAAAATTAATGTCCAATACATGTAATGCCCAATACAGTTTTTCACCGTATATAGTAGGGGAATTTACCGTTAACCATTTAACAGGATTTTACTGTAGCATTTTTACAGTCTTTTACCATTAAATTCAAGGTCATTTTTTACAGTGT
>NW_015664675.1:0-545 GCF_001515625.1 Sinocyclocheilus rhinocerous
CACGTCCACCAACGCCACACCTGTGTCTTCCAGCCAGACTGACACATCACAGAGTGCTGACACCCCTTCAGTCTGGTCTAGAGCAACAATATACAAAAGAAAAAACACAGTCATTCTTACTCAAGTTGGAGCAAAGCTTTCACGTGTACACCACTTGCCCATTTGCACACTTTGCCACCAACCCACTCAGGGACACAAAAAATATAAAAAGAAGACTTTTTGTCCCATGAAAATGATGTCGACCTCCAAAGGATTTGACAACAGAGTGTACACCAGCTATGAACACTTTACCACAGTTGTGGACTCACAAGAGTGAACTTTGTCTTGCTGTTCTGAAGTTCAACTAGGACCACTGTTGTGTCGTTTTTATTTTTAGAGTTACATTTCATGTAACTACAGTTTATATTGAATATTGTTTATTCTATAGTTATTTTGTGCATCGGTCAAATATTTCATGTTTAAACATAATATAGTTTTATATATATATATATATATATATATATATATATATAGTTTATACTGAATATTGTTTATATTGCTTTTTA
>NW_015664676.1:0-347 GCF_001515625.1 Sinocyclocheilus rhinocerous
ATGAGTCATCGCTGAAACACTGGTGTTTTGTTCAGTGCGTTCACTGACTGATTTCTGCTCTCATCAGAGACAACAATAAATGTACGTGCGAAAAAGAATGAATGCAGTACAATCTGTCAAATAAATGTTAACAAGAAAGAACTTGGATGCATCAGTCAGTTGCAGTAGGCTACATGGATGTCTTTTAAATAAGTACAAGTAATAGTTCCTTTAGAACGTCCATTACCAGGAACTTTAAAGGGGTCATATGATGCGATTTCAAGTTTTCCTTTCTCTTTGGCGTGTTACAAGCTGATTGTGCATAGATAAGATCCCTGAAGTTGCAAAGACTAAAGTCTCAAAACCAA
>NW_015664676.1:1911-2244 GCF_001515625.1 Sinocyclocheilus rhinocerous
ATCTTCTTTATGCACCAAGAGCTTGTAACACTCCAAAGAGAAAGGAAAAATTGAAATCGCATCATATGACCCCTTTAAGAAAATGTTGCAATATAATAATTTTAATACTACTACTACTGCTACTAACAGAAACAATAACAATAATAATGCATATTTATTATTCCAATACCTCTCATTTTACTTATAGACAGTGTTAATATGAGATGACAGCTAAAGAGCTTTTGCAGTGACATTTTCACTCACTGTGAATCCCAGCTGAATGCTGCCTGTGCTTTGTTCATGTTCATGAGAAAAACATGTAAAAACATGTCAAATGTTGCTAGGCAGCATACT
>NW_015664677.1:0-160 GCF_001515625.1 Sinocyclocheilus rhinocerous
TAAACTATTTTCGACGACGAAATAGAGCAAAATTAGACAATAGTGGTATAGTGAAACAATGTAAGTCACTTAATATTAACTTCTTGTTTATTGAACTGTTGTATTAAATCAGTCACATTTACAAACTCCCTTAAAAATAATTAAAAGCTGTCACTCATCT
>NW_015664677.1:392-545 GCF_001515625.1 Sinocyclocheilus rhinocerous
CACGCACACACACACACACACACATACACACACACACACACACACACACACACACACACACACACATACTCATACACACACACACACATACATATACACACATACACGCATACATATACATACACACATATACACACAAACATATACATACAC
>NW_015664678.1:0-4526 GCF_001515625.1 Sinocyclocheilus rhinocerous
TCATATCAACTTGTGCAAAATGAGCATCCGATGACCCCTTTAAGAACATTTTGTAAATTTTAATGTTTATCAGTGAAACTTACGTTCAGTGTGCAAATTGAAAATGCGTATACAAAGTGTACACTTTGCTTTGTAGCAAATGTAGCATGTAGCGCAAACAGACTCTATACTTTAATGCCAGTATTTTGTGATTTGTTATGGATACAGCCATATCACACTCTTGATTTTAGTTTGTTTGACAGAGACTTTGTTTGACAGATACAGACTTTTTACGTTAGCATCTAGGTAATTAAGGGAAACTCTTTCACATGCTTTCAGCTGCTCATAGCTTGTTATATTTTGATTAATCCCCTGTAATGGTACTTTTTTTTTTCCCCGTTTTGCAAAAATTTAGGATGTTGCTTTGGGTTTTGTTGGCACCAGATGACATCACACGAAGGTGGTAATTGATGGGCTGCCAGAAAGTGTAGAAGATCTTAAGTTGATTTTGAGGTCTAAATTAAATCTGGAGGGGGAGTTTGTGTTACAATGTAAAGATCCAGATTTTCAGAATGATTTGGTCAATCTGACAAGTAACAGATTTGTCTTAAAACAGAGCGACACTGAAGATTATCCAGAAGACACTACAAAATCAACAGCAGAAATGATGACACCACCAGCCTGACATCTGCATCATCATTGGCATCAAGTACACCTAGTAAATCAAAGATCTGTCCTGAGCCCTTTGTCATTCCAAGGTTTTCATATGATGTGGAACTGAAGCTTCAGCAAGGAAATGATGCACACAGAAAAGACAGTTTCCTTTAGGGTTTGTTACAAAGGAACTAAAGTCTGAAATCCTGAACAAACTTGCGGATGTTATTTTCAATTTGAATCCATACCCATCACAGGAACAAATTGAAAGTGTGGCCAAAGCCTTGGTTGAAAAACATCCATGCTTAAAAGAGCCAGTGTCTTCGGGTGGCTGGTATGGCTGGAAATTAAGCCAGAGTTTAAAAATGGTAAATTTCAGGCAGAAACTGCATGTAGCAGGATATAAATCACTGTCTGTGTCCACAGATGGCACAGGTAAAAGACGACTTAAGAAGCTGAGGCAATCTGAAACAAATTGGCCTGATATGCCAGATATTGTATTTATATATGTATTTATTTGTAGGATTTACTCGTAGGCTTTTAGATATGTTTGATACACTGCAAATCAGTGGGATCCAAAACAAGCTCCAAAATGTTCAAATGTACGACAAAATAAATGTTGTTCTATTGTGACAACTCTTTGAAGGTTTGGCAATGTTAATGTGTTTGGTCTTCGTGGAATCTTACCGAGACTTGCTACTGCCAACACATCCACAACATGCTGCTGTGAGCATTTAAGAAATACTGCTGCTGCACATATAACATACATGAAATAACCCCCCACAAAGCAGGAGACACAGAAATGAACAATACAAGCCAATATGTGAATGTCGCTGAGTATAAGGATATAACTGCTGCATCGGTGCACATACATGTGTCATATGGTATTTTAAAGTGTCCTAATATTGTGCTGGAGTCCCCTACAACAGGTTTAAATGCATCTAAGGTAAGAAAACATTGTAATTGTCTCAGAATATACATTTAATATTAGAGTCATTTGCCAATGATTTCGAAACGATTCGTTCCAAGCAAGTTCGGAGCTAACCCCTCCCTTCCATAAGCCTACTCTGCTCTGATTGGCCAGCTGGCCAAGCCTGCTGTGATTGGCACAGAGAGGAGTCCTTGAGCAAGTTAGCGAGCGCTACCATTGACAAAGTACCTTTACATAAAACAATAATATAGTGCCACAATCCGTTCTTATAATAATGACATAAAATACAAAATGTCAGGGTCTGGGATAGAGAGAGGACTCAGATGCAGAGTAGTGAGGAAGGAGTGTCTTTATTCTCGCCACAAAACACAAAATAACATAAACAATAGTTAACTGCTGCTCAAGTAAGCGAAGATTCCAGAGCTGGCCGGCAGACACTGCGGACCACTCGAGCTGCCGGATCTCCGTATTACGAGTCCTTGAGCACAGGAGAACAGAGGGTCAGACACTTATGCTTGCACACACACAAGTCACACAAAGACACGAGCAAGGACAAAACAATCTACTCACGACGAACGACAGACAGGCAGAGACATATAAGGGAGTGGGGGAATGAGCGACAGGTGGGGAGAGTCAGCTCGTGATCCGCGAACCCCCGCTGCGAGATCAGCGCTGATTGCCCAGACCACGAGCTACCGAACATGACAGGACAACACAAACCGCAGGGGAAGCCGAGAAGGCACCCTGCACCGTGACAGTACCCCCCACCTCAGGGACACCTCCTGGCGTCCCCGGAGGACCTACCATGACGCTGATGAAACTGATCGATGAGAGCGCGATCCAGAATGTCGCAAGCCGGAATCAACTGATCGATGAGAGCTCGATCCAGAATGTCGCAAGCCGGAATCCAACATCTCTCCTCCGGACCATACCCCTCCCAGTCTACCAGGTATTGGTGACCTCTACCCCTACGCCTAACATCAATGAGCTGCCGCACAGTATAGGCTGGCGACCCCTCGATAAGCCTGGGAGGAGGAGGGGCGGAGGTCAAGGGCTGAAGGGGGGAGCGAAAGACGGGTTTGATTTTGGACACATGGAAAACCGGGTGGATCCTTTTAAACTGCGGGGTTAATTTGAGTCGCACCGACACCGGACTGAGCACCTTAGTGATCCTAAACGGTCCAACAAATTTGGGTCCCAGTTTACGTGAGGGCAGTCTGAAGTTGATGTCCTTAGACGACAACCAGACTCTCTGACCACACACGTAAAGTGGGGGCTTAGTACGGTGACGGTCCGCCAACGTCTTGTTTCTCTCGCCAGTCCGAGTGAGGAATGCATGCGCAACGGCATCGGATTCTTGGGAGGGGAATAATGGTGGCTGGTAGCCTAAACAGCACTGGAAGCACTGGAAACCCGTAGACGAGACCGGGAGGGAGTTATGCGCGTACTCGACCATGGTTAACCTGGAACTCCAAGATGACGGTTCAGCAGACGCCACACAGCGCAGAACCCTCTCCAAATCCTGGTTGGCACGCTCGGCCTGACCGTTAGTCTGCGGGTGATATCCGGAGGATAGGCTCGCAGTCGCTCCCAGCTGTCGACAGAACTCTGTCCAAAACTTAGACACAAACTGGGGACCCCTGTCAGAAACCACGTTCACCGGGAGGCCATGAATGCGAAAAACGTGATCTAAGACAATCGTCGCAATCGTCGCTGCTGAAGGCAATTTGGGGAGGGGAATAAAATGGGCCGCCTTTGAGAACCTGTCCACCACAGTGAGAACTACCGACTTGCCACTCTACGGAGGCAAGCCAGTAACAAAGTCCATCGCTATGTGTGACCAGGGCCGCGAAGGGACCGACAACAGCTGGAGTAGCCCTGCTGGGGGTTGATTGGAGCCCTTACCCGCAGCACAAATCGGACAGGCCGTCACAAACCGTCGAGCATCCCGCGCCACAGACGGCCACCAAAACCGTTGCTTGATTAACCTACAAGTGCGAGTCGCTCCAGGGTGGCAAGCTAGGCTAGAAGAGTGGCCCCACTGTAGGACGCTAGTTCGGACTGACTCGGGCACGAAGAGCAGACCCTCCGGGCATCCCACGGGAACAAAACGTCGCGTAGCGCCGTGCAGACCTTGGACTCCACCCCCAGGTGACCGCCGCCACAACCCGTTCGGGACGCAGAATAGCCACGGGGAGGGTGGGACTAGGCTCAGCCTCAAAGATTCGCGACAGCGCGTCAGGTTTACCATTCTTAGAGCCCGGGCGATAAGAAATGGTAAACCTGAAACGTCCAAAAAATAATGCCCAGCGAGCCTGCCTGGAATTTATTCTCTTGGCGGTGCGGATATACTCCAGGTTCTTATGGTCAGTCCAAACGATAAACGGAAACCCCGCTCCCTCTAACCAGTGGCGCCACTCCTCCAGCGCCAGCTTGACAGCTAGTAACTCCCTATTCCCGATGTCGTAGTTCCGTTCCGCGGGGGTTAAACGATGGGAAAGAAAAGCGCAGGGATGTATTTTCTCGTCTGAAGATGATCTCTGAGACAGGACTGCCCCAACCCCCACCTCGGACGCATCCACCTCCACAATGAACTGACGAGACGGGTCAGGGGTGGTTAAAATAGGGGCCGAAATAAATCGACTCTTTAAGGTCTCAAACGCAGTTTGGGCCTGCGCTGACCAACAGAATCGTTTCTTAGTGGAGGTGAGATCAGTCAGAGGAAGGGCGACCTGGCTAAAGTTCCGAATGAACCGCCTGTAAAAATTGGCAAACCCCAAAAAACGCTGGACCGCTCTACGACTATCTGGGGTGGGCCAATCAGCAACAGCCTTTACCTTGGCGAGATCCATTCGGATACCTTCAGGCGAGAGAATAAACCCCAGGAACGGAACCGACCGTGCGTGAAACTCACACTTCTCCAACTTGACGAATAGACGATTCTCCAGCAGCCGCTGGAGCA
>NW_015664678.1:5046-11425 GCF_001515625.1 Sinocyclocheilus rhinocerous
AGAGAAGCAGTCCTTGGTAAAATGGCATGCACACAACAAAAGGTTCGAATTGTATTTCTGTGGTATCCTTGAACACAGCGTCTTCTCAACATGATGTAAACACACTAACTAGCGGAAGTATCTGTGGGCAGGTCAGACTCTGATAGTATTTCGCGGGCAGGCGGGGATTATGCAAATGTGTTACCCAGTGACGTATACCGGTAACAGACAAAAGATTCAAAAATATGACGACTCGTTAAGGCGATTCAGAATCGACTCTCTCTTTTGAGAGACAATATCTTTATTTATCATGCACTTTTTTTGATTAACAACTTTGCAGATTGTTTTCATTTAAGGATAGCTACGTTATAAACTGCAAAAGAGATATTTTTCAAAAACCCATATGACCTGCTCTTTAACAGACAGAATAGACAAGACACACCAACGACCGGCTTAACAATAGTGGCCTATAAAGAATTTAAAATAATGAATTAGTTATATAGTATAATCACTACTTGTATTTTCCAGAATACTTCCAAATACATGTTTATTTTGTAGCGAAGGCACATTAATAAATTTGTTCTCAAAAGCCTCCTTGGCAAATTTATTTATGATTGGACATGAAAAGGAAAGATGCTCTGAGCTTTAAATATAATTACTGCAAAAACACACAAATATTGTTTTCAAAAGTAAATTGTAGAGAGTCACCAACTAGTCACCAGCAAATGTAATTTAAATGTTCAAATGAATCTCTTTTGCTTTAGGTGTGTGAATACAAATGTATAATCAATGTTTAGTCAGTGATGCTCTTGTGCTTCTGCCTCATTTCATTTATTGGCGTCATTGTTCATGCTAATCAGTATGTGAATTAAGTGTGAATGTATCTGGACCTCTGTGATATTGAGTGCTATAGTTCTGATTGTTTTAGAGCTGCTGAGTTTCTCCAGAGTCTGAGTGATTGAACCAGAACTGCTCACATCCTTTGCATACTGTGTTTAAGCTGGTGATCTGAGTGCTTTGTCTTCAGCTGTAAGAACAGCCTCCTGAAATCTGTATAAACTACAGTGATTCACTGCTTTAGTTAGTCTTGATGACTGCAGCGCCACACAGTACCATCTCAATCAAGAACCTGCTGAAGACTCACTCAGTCTCCTGATTCTTACACGTGTAACTGTATATCATAGGTATTTTTTCTCTAAAATTTAAACTTTAATAAAATCATAAAACTATATACTTTTTTCTGATGGATGTACTTCTAGAGTTCCAGTTTTTAATAAACTGGTTATTGCATTTTGTATTTATTAGCTGAACTGTTCACTCTTATTAGGGAAGATGAGGAGTAACAAATGAATGTTTTTTCTTTTATTTTTTTGCCATTTAAAAAAAAAAAAACTTAAATGGTAAAACTTTAATCGATGAACCATTTACCTTTACTGCAAAAACTGTATTTTAAACAAAATTGCTAATATAAAAGAATATTACCACTGAAATAAATAAGATCAAAGTCAGAATATATTATCCTTTCCATCCAATCCTTATAGAAGACAGATTTGTTCATTTTCAATGTGTATTTGTTATTCATAGAGGGCTGATATAGGGAGGAAAATTATGTTTGTAAATCAATATTTCTATATAATAATTGAAATCTGCAGGTTTAATAGGCAACTTGTTAATATTATAATCACATTTTAGCACAGATTATATACTGTTGATTTTAATAAAGATAATCTGGAGAAATGTAAGTCACATTTCATTAACATTTAGAAATGTAAATTTATTTAGAAATTATTTAACCTCTTTAATCAAAGATTTCCATTCAAATAGTCTAAATCAACTGTTTTAAACCCATCGTCAATGTAATGCTTTACAGTCATGGACTTTAAATCAGCTTTAACCAAAAAAGCTGAAATTTGATTTACTGACTTTATATTCTGAGGAGAAACTGAGATGGAATAAGATGAATACATTGACATAAGGATTCAGTTTCAGTAAATGAAAGTTAAATCTCTCTGCAACCATTCAGATTGGTATAACGCTCACCTGTATTAATAGCTTTGGGCTTTTGATAGCTCTTCAATTTATCCCTTTAATTCATCATGTAGTGTATTATATTTGTTTTCTAATGTAAAACTATATTATTTTACGAGAAAATACTTTTATGTTGGTCTGGCGATGTGACATCATAAGGCTGCGCCACGCTCCAGCGTCTGTGACTCGCCTGAAGAAAGGTGTGCTTTTAATCGTTTAAAGTGGTTTGCCATCTGCCATAAAACGTCATTAGAAGAAGAAGAATCGTTTAAAGTGTTTAAATCAGCACAACTCGTTTAGAGAAATGTACATAAAACTTACATCTTTTATTACCGAATGCAACACTGTAATGCTTTAGTGACATTAATCAAGGTTATTTTATGTAACGTTAAGTATAAGCGCTCCCGCCCATGAGAAACAGAAAACGTGCGATATATCGTTAATCAGTTTATCATAAATACGAATTCAGTCACTGGCTTGTAGAGATGAGAGAAACTGAGGTTTTCCAAACTCCCAGTCAACTGAATCAATTGCTTCACAAAATGATTCAGTGATCCGAATCGCTTGAATCACCGCACGCTGACGACACAAAACTGTGTAAATGCAACGAGAACAACAAACACAAGCATGTAATTACAACTTTTACAGACCAACTGCAAATGTTTTCATGAGAGAATCTGTCGAATATAAAATACAAATCAGTAAGTACTAAAAATAAGTCTTAACACTTTGAACAGTCTGTATAATTTTTGTTCTTTTATTAATCTGAGTGGTAGTTTTGGTTGTTTTTGTCTTATCTGGTCATTTAAAACCATTAACTATCATTCTGATTGACTTGCTTACCGGTGCACTGACTACTGAACTAGGGAGCTGATTGAGACGCACCCAGGGATTTAGTTTTATTTGTTTTCTGTTAATTATTCTCATCTTAAATAGGACAAAGTGTCCAAACACACAGAAAAACTCTTGCTGAGATCCACGTGACACACTTTTATAAAGATGGCATTTATTAAAGAGGAGAGTGAAGACCTGAAGATTGAAGAAACATTCAGAGTCAAACATGAAGATACTGAGGAACAAACAGGTTGGTTTTCATTCTCAAAGCTCACTCATTTGATCCTTATAAATATAAATGTCCAGCTCTACAGAAGAATAGTACAGAAGTAGTCTGAACAAAGTTATTTTGTGTAACATTAAGCCCAATATCTACTTATGATTAGGAAACAATGAAAACAGTATGTAACAAAAACTTCATAATGAACTGCAGCATAATAAAACCAAACTGTTCATGTTTATGAGCTACACATACTGTTTATATTAAAGACCTAAGTAGCACACTAAAGAAAACATCTGTTGTGATTTTTCACATCTTCAATCACCCTCATTTGTAAATGTATCATCAGAAGTTTATCTAGGATGAGTGTTTCTTCTCCTGAACTCATGTAGCAGCACACGTGTGGGAAGATCTTCACATTCAGACACAACACAAATGTGAGGAACAAACTCTCAATAGATCTCTTGTAACAGATGGATTTGTACAGAGAGACTGATACGAACTCATATATGATGCTGTTTGCGTAACTTAGGGGTGTCAAAGTCATATTAGGTGGGAGATCTGATGTCCTGTATTTCCTTTTACACTGTCAGTTGCGTAAGGGATAATGTACATCCAGCTGGTTGTTATCGCAGAATAACCCCCGACAGGGTGATCAGGATCCCAATGAGAAAGATGTACATTATTCCACAGCTACTTGCCACATAAGTAAATAATTAGACATGAAATATTGATTTGAGTTGAAATATTTGAATGCAAAGCTTCCATGAAGAAAGCAGTTACTAGCAAGCGCCAAGTTCAAATTAGACAGACATTTAGGCTACGTCCACACGAAGCCAGAGCTTTCCTTATCCCTTTTCCCTATTATTTTTTCCCCTCGTCTCAAGAAATATCTGCGTCCACATGAAACCACGAAACCGAGACAAAACGATGTAGTATACATGCAAGACCAGTATGTGGCACTGTAATTCTGCCACAGAGATACACTAAAAACGGAGAAGACTTGGACTATGCGCATACACAGAATTTCACCACATAAATAATTATGGTGAAAAAAGATATTGATTTAAGATTAAACTTAATTACAGTGTACAAAACATTTGTCGCAAAATGGCAGCAGCTGCATTTAAAGGGGTCATATGATGCGATTTCTAGTTTTCCTTTTTCTTTGGAGTGTTACAAGCTGTTCGTGAATAGATAAGATCCCTAAAGTTGCAAAGACTAAAGTCTCAAACCCAAAGAGATATTGTTTATAAAAGTTAAGACTCGTCCACACCCTCCTAAAACGCCTCGTTTAAACACACCCCCTTCTATATATTTGATCTTTTTAAGAGACTCATTTTCTTCAAGAAAACTTGGAGAGTTGTGCAGTCTTGTCAGGTTGTGTGCTGAGTCAAAAATGTCAGCGAAACCGTTACAATGGAAGCAGAGGAGCTAATATTGAGTGTTAGTGGTGAGATGGGTGGGAACTAAACTGTGCCAATTGTTGTCCACAGATGCCAACATAATTTTGAAGCTATTCAAAAAAAAGTTGTGGTCTACTCTAGGGCTGCACGATTAATCGAATGCGATTGTCATGCGCATTTTGTCTGCTGAAAGGTCTAATAGCATTAGAGTAATAGAGATGCAAATTTAATAAAGCTACATGCAGGTGAGTTTTTATCAAGGTTAGAGCAAAACTCTGAAGGACTGTGGCTCTCCAGGACCACAGTCGATGTTTTAGACCTAGATGACGGATTTGACGTTTGTCTGTAATTAACCAGTTCTCCTGGGTTAAAGCCTTGTAAGTCCTCTAACGTGGGTTTTTGATAAGGGGTTTGAAAACTGCCAGTTGGGAAGTGTCCTAAAGAAAGCAAAAAGTTAACAATATTGACAAGAGGTTCTGAGATTACAGGTTACACCTACTTCAGTAGATTAGTAGGTACTGTATATGATCTAGCATACATGTGTTTGGATTTGATGCTTTTCATGTCAAAATGTTTTGATGTCTGTTGCTTTGTGCCATTAAACTGGTGTTAACTTGTATTTTTCTTTTTTTCACCGTAGACCTGATGGCACTGAAAGAAGAGAGTCAAGAACTGAATGAAAAGATCAAGATGAGAAACATCATGACTTCAAAACTGAAGAAAAACCTCCAAAAACACAAACTATAATCCTTAATTCCACCATAAGCATTCATTCTGGAGAGAGCTCTTTCACCTGCCAACAATGTGGACAAATTTTCAATCAAAAAGAAAGACTTAAAATCCACATGAAAATTCACATTGAAAAGAAACCGTTCATATGCTCTCAGTGTGGAAAGTGTTTTATGCTGAAAAAAATCCTTGATGTCCATATGAAAAGTCATAATGGAGAGAGACCTTATACCTGCAAACTGTGTGGGAAGAGTTTCTTATTAAATGGAATTCTTCAGACTCACATGAGAATTCACACTGGAGAGAAGCCATTTGAATGTGATCAGTGTGGAAAGAGTTTTAAACAGAAAAACCAACTTGATGCCCACATGAGAATTCACAGTGGAGAGAAACCGTTCACATGTGATCAGTGTGGAAAGAGTTTCAGACATAAATTAACTCTTAATAATCACATGAAGATTCATTCAAGGGAGGACAGTTTTAAATGTCATCAGTGTGAAAGGAGTTTCATAGAGAGGGAACATCTTAAGAATCATGTTAAAATTCACATTGGAGAAAAGCCTTACATGTGCCATCACTGTGGGAAGAGTTGTTCAAAAGAAGGAAACCGCAAGGCTCACTTGAGAGTTCACACTGGAGAGAAACCGTTCACCTGCGAACAGTGTGGAAAGAGTTTCAGGATTAAAGGAAACCTACAGACTCACATGAGGATTCACACCGGAGAGAAGACGTTCACATGTCTTCGGTGTGAAATTAGTTTCTCGTATAACAAAGACCTGAAACTTCATTTGAAAACTCATTCTGCAAAGAAATAGCCATTTTCCTCAGTCTGACAAGAGGTTTAGAAAAAGGAACAATTTCTACAACTAATTTTGGAAGGCAGTTCAGTTGTGGTCAGTGTAATAAAAACTTTTTTTCACATAGATGCATGTGAAAGTCATGCAAATGTGAGAACCTGTTTGTTCTTTGAAGAGTATGATAAGAAAAGTGTGATTATAAAGGCTATGTTCACACCACAGCTTAATGTTGTCTACATCTGGTTGTCACCTTCATGACTTCTTTAAAGGGGTCATATGATGTTGCTAAAAAGAACATTATTTGGTGTAATGAAATGTGTTTATGCGGTTTAAGGTTCAAAAAACATTATTTTTCACATACTGTACATTATTGTTTCTCCTCTATG
>NW_015664678.1:11753-13480 GCF_001515625.1 Sinocyclocheilus rhinocerous
CATAGTGATGTAGACATGTGGGGGCGTGTTTAAACAAGGCGTTTTAGGGGGGCGTGGACGAGTCTTTTATAAAGAATATCTCTTCGGGTTTGAGACTTTAGTCTTTGCAACTTCAGGGATCTTATCTATTCACGAACAGCTTGTAACACTCCAAAGAGAAAGGATAACTTGAAATCGCATCATATGACCCCTTTAACTTCTTTTATTTGCATATTTCAACTCTTCATGCTTCACCATAAGGCTGTTTATTTTCTTTTGTGCATATGTACTCCTGGGACCATTCCTCATCGTCTATTTTAGCCATATTCAGGTGGGACTAGTTTTTTAAACTAAGAGTTTTAATTCTTAATACCCAATGTCTGGGATTTTCATGTACCAATTTGGACGGAACTAAAGGCCTTTTCACCCTGAATGTGAAAATTCGGCATGAATGTTCGGCGCGATGATGCTTTGATTAAAAACAATAGATCCCTATGGGGCTATTCACACTAGACCCGATTATTCGCGACACGAAAAAGCAAGGATTTTTTTCGCCCTGTGTGTTGATTTTTTCCATCCGACGCTCTGCAATGAAACGGGCCGTCCAATTAGATTTGAGCTTAGATCACGTGCCCGGAGCAGCTGCTGTTGCACAAAAGGCTGAGAGTGGTGGCGCTGTTTCGAAAACCAGTGTAAACAAACACTGAAGAATATCCCGGAAGAGAGCGGAGTTATGTGATCATTTTTCTTTTATGTACGTGAGTGTTGTGAGTCAGAGCGCGTTCACTCTAGATCTGTCAATTGGATATCTCCTGCCCTTCCGTATGAAGAAAATGGGAGTAACTTTTTCTACACATGAAATATGAAAGCAAATAGATATATAATTATGACAATATATTTTCTGTTTTTACTCCGCTCATGGAATTTTTATAACAATAAAGGATGTTTATGACAAGTGATAAGCAGGTGTAGCGTTCAATCCATTATAAAACATACAAAAAGTGCATGTCTGCCTAGAATCAAAATCAACTATAGATCACGGATGTTATTACAAGTACTTGATGATTTAAAGTGGGTTTTAAGAAAAAAAAAATCACATTTTCAAGTGTAGCTTGATGCTAATTATATCTCTAGTTATATTTTAAGATGAATTCTTGTAAGCATTAAAGATAGTTTGTGTTTCTGGTGTAGAACCAAACTTTATTTTAGTTTAATGCTGTTGAGCAGCGGATGATGTTAAATCCATAAACGAGATACATATCTCGGGAAAAATGCATTGTTGGTCAGCACCACCTTAGCATGAAGGCGAGAATTAGCAGAAGGCGATCAATCGTTTTGCGCTGTTTCGCCTCACTTTTTCGCATCACACTCAGTGTGAAATGGCCTTAAAGAGCAGGTCATATGGGTTTTTGAAAAATATCTCTTTTGCAGTTTATAACGTAGCTATCCTTAAATGAAAACAATCTGTAAAGTTGTTAATCAAAAAAGTGCATGATAAATAAAGATATTGTCTCTCAAAAGAGAGAGTCGATTCTGAATCGCCTTAACCAGTCGTCATATTTTCGAATCTTTTGCCTGTTACCGGTATACATCACTGGGTAACACATTTGCATAATCCCCACCTGCCCGCGAAATACGAACAGAGTCTGACCTGCCCACAAACACTTCCGCTAGTTAGTGTGTTTACATCATGTTGAGAAGACGCTGTGTTCAAGGATACCACAGAAATACAATTCGAACCTTTTGTT
>NW_015664678.1:14878-15224 GCF_001515625.1 Sinocyclocheilus rhinocerous
GCTGTGTTCAAGGATACCACAGAAATACAATTCAAACCTTTTGTTGGTGCATGCCATTTTTACCAAGGACTGCTTCTCTAATCTTGGCTTTTATCTTCGTTGGCTTCTAATCTTCTTAATTTGGGCTAACAAGCTCTCCGAACCACAACCTGTAAGTACGATTGATACTTGTGTACATTTTCAATTGAGTGCTCAAAATATCAAGTTTTGGTGCTAATATGTGATGTATAACTAGTGCAGCTTTAGGTTTCCAGGTAAAGCACGATATTACTGTCTTACTGAAGTAGTTCTGATAATTCGCTGTGAACCCACTATTTCCTAAGAATGTGTCGATTAATGTAGACTG
>NW_015664678.1:15373-22453 GCF_001515625.1 Sinocyclocheilus rhinocerous
GACGTTGTTCTAATAATTACTTCGTTTAATAATAAAGAATGTAGTGTAGCACACAGACTTTATAATCATAGTGAAATTGCTGTTTATCTTGCTGCACCGGCAGTTAATGCGGGTTAATGCGGGAGAGATGAGCGAGTTAGGCTGGTGCGCCTGTGATAGAGCTGTTCTGCGTTCTGATTAAAAGTTAAGACGCTCTGTCTTTTGTCTGTCGTTCTTAAAACATTACAGTAGACATATTTTGGTTTACAAACTGTATCGTTTCATAAGTTAGTCAAGTTAGCACTCGGCTAAGTATCCACCATTATTGTTTTAAGTGGTCACAGTTTAGCAGCTAAACTTTAGCTGTGGGCACGATTCGCTTGCATAAGTGTTTTTGTATTTTATGTCATTATTATAAGAACGGATTGGAGCACTATATTATTGTTTTATGCAAAGGTGCTTTGTCAATGGTAGCGCTCGCTAACTTGCTCAAGGACTCCTCTCTGTGCCAATCACAACAGGCTTGGCCAGCTGACCAATCAGAGCAGAGTAGGCTTATGGAAGGGAGGGGTTTGCTCCGAACTTGCTTGGAACGAATCGTTTCGAAATCATTGGCAAATGACTCTAATATTAAATGTATATTCTGAGAAAATTACAATGTTTTCTGACCTTAGATGCATTTAAACCTGTTGTAGGGGACTCCAACACAATATTAGGACACTTTAAAATACCATATGACCTGCTCTTTAACAGCTCTGCGTTTATTACAGAGGTGGTAGGGTCTATTTTGTACATCTGGGCATTGCGTATAGTCATGCAGATTGATTACCATTAGTATAACCACAGTTTTACAACAAATACCATGGCTAAGTTGTGTTTAGTATAACAAAACCACCGTTAATTTGTGGTTACCTTAGTTCAACTATGAAAACTATGTTTTTTTTTCTTTATCTGTAGTAAAACCATGTTTAATTTTCGCGAAAGTACATATGTAATTCAAACATTTAATTGAGTGAAGAAATGAAGGTGAGAAATCTTACCTGATGCTGATATTATAGTAGCTAATCTTAACAATTTACATGATCTGGCTCTTGATTTTATTTTTTTATTTCTTTACCAGGAGGCAACACATCGAAAACATGTGCAGTAGTAAGAGTGTCTACGGTAGTTCACGCTGGCCAAAACACACAAGGAAATGATTTGTGAAAAAATATCGTCAGATATCACAGACATTCGCATTTGGACGGCATTACATTTCTCAGAGGATCACTGAGTTTGCCAAAAAAAAGTAGGTAATTTGCTCTGGAATTATTAGAGTTTGTGTGAGAAAAACAGTTGGAAGACTCAGACAGTATTAAAACCACAAAGCACGTCTGTGAAACACAAGTTTCTCTAATGACCCCCTGGAAAACTAGTCCCATCCTAATAGGGCTTTGAAGGTTATGAAGACAAATTATTTTATGTAGATTAACTTACACAGATTAACTTTTCACCACAAGACTAGTAATGGGCGCTAAGGAATAGCTAAAATAACCCAGGATAACATAAACTACAAACGTAAAGTTTATAAATATGTGCTTTCTTAGAAAATGACTTTGATGACTTGATGATGATGATGACTTTTAAAGACCTTTTAAGACCAATATATGGAATAAATTAACGCAAACACAATAGGTTCTCTAAATTTTCATGTCTACACAATTTTATAACACTTAAATATAACAGTCAGTGTTATTGTCATTGTATTATCATTGTGTTATTATAATAGTTTTTAGTTGAAGTTTTAGTAATTTTGTTGTCTTATTGATATATATTTATATTTTCTTTAAAAAAAAAATTTAATAATTAAAGGGGTCATATGATGTTGCTAAAAAGAACATGTGTAATGAAATGTGTTTATGTGGTTTAAGGTTCAAAAAACATTGTTTTCCACATACTGTACATTATTGTTTCTCCTCTATGCCCCACCTTTCTGAAACGCGTCTCTTATTGATATATATTTATATTTTCTTTAAAAAAAATTGTAATAATTAAAGGGGTCATATGATGTTGCTAAAAAGAACATTATTTTGTGTATTTGGTGTAATGAAATGTGTCAATACTACAGCGAGAATCAAAGTTACGCCTTCTTTCTTTGCGTGAACATTTGGGCGGCGTTATGCAAATATTCCCACATCGTGACGTAGACATGTGGGGGCGTGTTAGAACGAGCCGTTTTAGGTAGGCGTGGTTGACTCTTAACTTTTATAAAGAATATCTCTTTGGATTTGAGACTTTAGTCTTTGCAACTTTTACAGATCTTCTTTATGCACCAAGAAAGAGATGGTAACACTTCAAAGACAAAGGAAAAATTGAAATCGCAATAATATGACCCCTTTAAATCATTCTATATTTATAGTTCAGTAGAAATAACTCATACTTCACAGCCTTCTGATCACACTGCTGTTCATTTTTAAATCAAGATACATTTACTGGAGGAGAAAAAATGACTGAAGATAAGTCTTGGGTCCTGAGAAATGTATCAAAGCGAATGCCACAACTTTATGAATTTTAGACTTTCTGCTTTGATTTAAGATAGTTTTTAGGCCTTAATTTGTGGAAGGGCAAATTAAGACTTTAAGCCACCTAGAAGCCCTGCAACTATTCCTTTAATATTTTCATAACTCAGTTTCTTGTTTGTCATCTACTACTGCAAATTGGTCATTTTGGTCGACTGGGTGCCTACTGTTCTGAGTTTATGATTATTCCATGCCTCCTGGAAAAATTCAAGATGCGTTTGAAGCTGTGGCAAATAGGTCCAATTCAGAGCAAAAAGATGCACCTCATTGTCAGGATTTAATGTGCCATCTGCCTCCAGATCAAGGAAGAGACAGGAAAACAGGTCCAAGATGTGCTGATAAACATCCCTCCACAGTCTTTCGATCTGAGAAGGGTGTTCCTGCACAACCAGAAGGCTGCAGTTTCAGCAATTCAATTCAGACCGCATTTCTATGACTGCATTTTTTTGTAACAGCGCCACCTACTGAATTGGATGATATAGCGGAGGCTGCAGTTTCAGGACCGCATTTCTAGGACCCTGGTGGTTTAGTTTGTAGTAATGTTTGTACATGTTGTTAAAGATATTGAATCTCAGTAACATTGTTTTATTTCAATTGTGATTTTTAATTTATAAATGTATCGGATGTTAATTAGAAGGACTAGCTGAGTTGAGGCTGCTCTCGTCGGGATACATGAGCACTGAGCGCCGGCTGATCGCGTGGAGCTCCCGTCTCCGAACGGATGTTAATTAGAAGGACTAGCTCAGTTGAGGCTGCTCTCGTCGGGATACATGAGCACTGAGTGCTGGCTGATCGCGTGGAGCTCCCGTCTCCCGAAATTGGCGAAGCACATTTTCAAATAGGCGCTGTTTTTATAAATAAACCGCAGATTTGAGTTTTAAACAACTACATTCTCGCCTGAAATACTTTAAAAACTATATTTCATGACACAATAAAAAAATATATATATATGCAAATGGTGGTTGAAATACAATGCTGCGTGAACTCAACCAATCAGTATGTTCAGCGCTCAAGTCCCGTCCCCGAAAGTTCCGGACCTTTGAAAAAGTACTACCTCGCGAGCAGGGACTTTCTGAGGTGCAATTTTTTACCCGGAACTTTATTTAGATCCTGGTTCCTACGGTGGAAACACACCGAGTACCGGCCCAAAGTCCCTAGTTCCTGGGCAAAGTTCCTACAGTGGAAACGCGGCTCAAGTGACTAAATCCGCAACCACTACCTGACCTAGGAGAAATGTAAAGAAAATACATTAAAGTGGACTTCCCCTGACTTCCTGTTTATACCAAACACAGGAGAAAAGTAATAATTGCAAACAAAAAGGCACCCAATCCCTACTGCGGTGGTGATAGAACACAGTAATATTTACACTATTTATAGTGAAATCAAAGGGCAACACACTTTCAAATAAATGAAAAAAAAAAAAGGTCAAATCAAAAGATTGATTAAAAAAAAGAATATAAACACAAAAACTAGAGGGAAAAAAATTATCACTCCACACAAGAATGTAACAATTCGCTAACTTTTTCTACTACACATAGATTCACTATTTCAACTACGCCCCCTCAACACTCTCCAGTTTCTGTGGAGCATTTGAAAGGACATCAGTCTTCAGATGAGAAATCAGCAGGTGCTCTTATGTACAATCAATGAGGGAGTGATAAATCAAAGACAGAAACTCATACAGGGTTGGAACAGCTTGAGGGTGAGTAGAGTACATGATGACAATTTTATTTGTTGGACAAGCTATACCTTTAAGACAAGTGAACATCATCTCTTTATTGTGCCACCGTACGTGTTAAGTTTTCTTTGGAGCTGAAACTCTTAGTGATGGCATGTGAAAGGCTTCCGTTTACTGTGAATTCTCATGTGAATCCCAAGATTTGCTCTGTCTGAGCAAGTTTGTACCCAGTGGTCGCACATGAAAGGCTTTTCACTAATGTGAGTTATTACGATTCTTACAGTGTTTCCTGTCCGTGAAACTCCTTCCACACTGATGACATATTTCAAGTCATCTCAAGTGAATCCTTGTGTGTTTATTAAGGGATATTTTACAAGTGAAACTATTTTCACACTGTTAGCAGGTGAAAGATTTCTCTCCAGTGTGAATTCTCATGTGGGCATTAAGAGTTTGTTTACGTGTAAAACTCCTTCCGCACCGAGGGCATGTGTAAGGCTTCTCTCCAGTATGAATCGTCATGTGGCTTTTAAGTCCTCCTTTTTGAATGAAACTATTTCCACACAGTTTGCAGGTGTAAGGTTTCTTTCCTGTATGCATTCCAATGTGCCTTTTAAGGGTTCCATTTTTATTGAAACTTTTTCCACAGTGTTGGCAAGTGAAAGGCTTCTTTCCTGTGTGAATACTCATGTGGCCATTAAGAGTCTTTCTTTGTGTAAAACGCTTTCCACATTGAGGGCATGTGAAAGGCTGCTCTCCAGTATGAATTGTCATGTGGCTTTTAAGGCTTTCATTTTGACTGAAACTCTTTCCACAGTTTGCAGGTGTAAGGTTTCTCTCCAGTGTGAACTCTAGTGTGCCTTTTAAGGCTTTCTTTATAAATGAAAGTCTTACCACATTGTTGGCAGGTGTAAGGCTTTTCCCCCGTGTGAATTTTCATATGGACTTCAAGATTTCCTTTTGTAGTGAAACACTTTCCACCCTGTTGGCAGGTGGCATGACTTGCAGCTTCTGTCTCTTGATCTTTTTTTAGTGTGGTAATTTTAATCTGTGGGCAACTAACAAATTTTCTCCAGTTATGAAATCATGATATTTCTCATATTGAACTTTGTTTTCAATTTCATTCAATTGTTTACTCTCCTCTTTCAGCGGCATCAGATCTAAAGCAAAAGAAAAAAGACCAATACAAGTTAACCTCATTTAAATGGCACAAATTAACAGACATCAACATATTTAGATATGTATAGCATCAAAACTAACCAATCAAACTAACACTAACCACTAAGCTACTGAAAGAGGTGTTGCCTGTAATATTCTTCTCAATAGTGTTAACTCTTTGCTTTCTTTAGGAAATGTCACAAATACCTTTCAAGCTAGCAGTTATCAAACCCATTATGAAAAACCTTGACTCAATAAAACATACATTCCCCATCTGTCAGTCACTACGAGTTATGTCGTGATGACATAATGGGTCTAACTTGGAAGCCCAAATCATTTGTGAGTTTAAGAGAAAATGCCAATAAGTATTGGCGAGTAGATTTTGCATGCCGAGCCACTCCCCCGTACACATATAAATGTGCAATTCACAAAGCCATTTCACCTCAGAGGGCTGTTCTGGGTTGGCATTACGGAGTGTACAGCGGTGTCCCTGATTCAGCGATTCCCCATGGCATTTCATTACCACCTCCAGCAGTTGGCCCCCATCTTCACACAGATCTTAAACAGATCACTGGAGCTGTGCAAAGTCCCTTCCTGCTTCAAATGCTCCACCATCATCCCCATCCCAATGAAACCCAAAATTACACGACTAAATGACTACAGACCTGTGGCTTTAACATCTGTCATGATGTCATTTGAAAGACTGGGGCTGACCCACCTGAAGGATATCACTGGACCCTAACTAGACCCCCTGCAGTTTGTTTACTGAGCAAACAGGTCTGTGGATGATGCAGTCAACATGGGACTGCACTATATCCTACAACATCTGGACAAACCAGGGACTCTGAGGATCCTGTCTGTGGACTTCAGCTCAGTCTTCAACACTATCATCCCAAACCTCCTCCTGTCCAAATTAACTCCGCTATCTGTGCCCACCTCCATCTGTCAGCTTCCTGACTGACAGGCAGCAGCTAGTAAAGCTGGGAAAATTATCATTCAGCACCTGTACAATCAGCACTGGCGCCCCCCAGGGCTGTGCTTCCTGACTGACAGGCAGCAGCTAGTAAAGCTGGGAAAATTAGCATTCAGCACCTGTACAATCAGCACTGGCGCCCCCCAGGGCTGTGTTCTCTCCCCACTGCTCTTCTCCCGGTATATGAATTACTGCACCTCTAAAGACCCCTCTATCAAGCTCCTAAAGTTTGCAGATGACACCACACTTATTGGGCTAATCCAGGATGTGACGAGTCTGCTTACAGACAGGAGGTTAAAGAGCTGGCTGTCTGGTGCAGTTATAACAACCTGGAGCTCAACACGCTCAAAACTGTGGAGACGATAGTGGACTTCAGGAGAAACCCCCCCTGCACTCCCCATCATGAACAGCACTGTGGCTGCAGTAGAGACATTCAGATTCCTGGGCACCACCATCTCTCAGGACCTTAAGTGGGATTGACTCCATTGTCAAGAAAGCCCAGCAGAGGCTGTACTTCCTTCACCAGCTGAGGAAGTTCAACCTGCCACAGGAGCTGCTGATAGAGTTCTACCCTGCAGTCACTGAATCCATCCTCTGCACTTCTATACTGCCATGCAAAGGCAAAAGACTTTTACTTTGTATTTAGTCGAAAATGAGTTATTGATATTTTGCGACATTCAAGACCTCCTTTATCATGTGGATAAGTATCTTGAGTCAAAAAATTTTTTTTTGAGAAA
>NW_015664678.1:22623-30731 GCF_001515625.1 Sinocyclocheilus rhinocerous
GACGAGTCTGCTTACAGACAGGAGGTTAAAGAGCTGGCTGTCTGGTGCAGTCTCAACAACCTGGAGCTCAACACGCTCAAAACTGTGGAGACGATAGTGGACTTCAGGAGAAACCCCCCCTGCACTCCCCATCATGAACAGCACTGTGGCTGCAGTAGAGACATTCAGATTCCTGGGCACCACCATCTCTCAGGACCTTAAGTTGGATTGACTCCACTGTTAAAAAGGCCCAGCAGAGGCTGTACTTCCTTCACCAGCTGAGGAAGTTCAACCTGCCACAGGAGCTGCTGATAGAGTTCTACCCTGCAGTCACTGAATCCATCCTCTGCACTTCTATACTGCCATGCAAAGGCAAAAGACTTTTACTTTGTATTTAGTCGAAAATGAGTTATTGATATTTTGCGACATTCAAGACCTCCTTTATCATGTGGATAAGTATCTTGAGTCAAAAAAATTTTTTTTGAGAAAATAATGGGCTGTCTTAACAGATTTTTATTTTTTTTTACTGGATATTTGCAGTCTACGATTTCAGAACAAATAATTCGCTGTTTGAAAATACGTCTTTAAAACTGCCATAAAAACATTCAGTTGTGTTAAATTTTAAATGTTTAATATTCAAGTAAAAAAAAAAAATCAAATTCAGAACTATGTTAAATGCCACATAATATTCAGTTTTGTTCTATCGGCACTTCATTAGACAAACGAAAAAGATTGATCGCGATCTAGTGCTCCATATAAAAAAAGCATTGTAAACAAGCAAAGACTAGATAACTTGCCAACAATAAGTAATCTGTAATATTTTTTCTTCTTCCTTTTATAATGCAAGGAAGGATCTTCCTTTTATAATATCTGGCGCTGCCCACTTCTAACTTAATTGCACGTGTGTGGACTCAAATGCCGTGACAACGTAGCTTGTATTACACATAAAATCAGTAACAGTTCGCAATTAAATCCATTTCCAACCTTTTCTTGTAACCCAAAAAATTAATGGCAATGAACATTATCAGAGATGTTTAATCCACAAGCATTCTGTGCATTATTCCTACTTGCTGATGTTCACATCAATCCACATGTCGTTCTTTTAGATTAGGCAATTTTCATTCAATTCGATGTAAAGCAATTAGGTCTTGCGTCCTTAAACGTTAGTAAACATTGCAAATAAATTAGTTGCAAAACTGTATCCACTCACATATCTTTCTGGCGCATGCCACAAACATGAATCACAGCAAATACTTGTCTTTTAAAAGGCTTCATTTAGATTATTTGACCTTCATTAGACAAACGAAAAAGATTGATCGCGATCTAGTGCTCCATATAAAAAAAGCATTGTAAACAAGCAAAGACTAGATAACTTGCCAACAATAAGTAATCTGTAATATTTTTTCTTCTTCTTTTTATAATGCAGATTATTCACTCAGTGCCAGCCTGGCGCTGCCCACTTCTAACTTAATTGCACGTGTGTGGACTCAAATGCCGTGACAACGTAGCTTGTATTACACATAAAATCAGTAACAGTTCGCAATTAAATCCATTTCCAACCTTTTCTTGTAACCCAAAAAATTAATGGCAATGAACATTATCAGAGATGTTTAATCCACAAGCATTCTGTGCATTATTCCTACTTGCTGATGTTCACATCAATCCACATGTCGTTCTTTTAGATTAGGCAATTTTCATTCAATTCGATGTAAAGCAATTAGGTCTTGCGTCCTTAAACGTTAGTAAACATTGCAAATAAATTAGTTGCAAAACTGTATCCACTCACATATCTTTCTGGCGTATGCCACAAACATGAACCACAGCAAATACTTGTCTTTTAAAAGGCTTCATTTAGATTATTTGACGTTAATGTATGGAGCTTATAATATGACACACGCTTACTGTATGACATGGATGAATCCCTTGCATTTTTTTTCCTGCGGAAAGAACTTAAGATAAATGTGTGACTAGTTGACTAGAAAAAATCTTTAGTCGGGGACAGGCTTCGAACAAGGAACCGATCCATTTTTAAAATAAAATGCTATGACATTATGAATGACTGCAAGTTACGTCACGTATTGCATTTCACGAGTTACCCATGTGAGTCAAATGTTTTTCTTTTATATCATCTTTTTTATGTATGGGGGTGCTAGCCCCTAGCGCCACCCAGTAAAGACTATTATAGTGACATACAGGAGTCATACATTAGGCGCGCATGTGTCCGTTATTACTGATGCGCAAACAGACCTACCTGCACTCATGGCGCACGGATCGCTATAAAATCATATTTCTGCATGAACACAGTTTTGTATATTCATGTAGTTGTCAAAATTAATGTACAGCAAGTGTTTTAACCATAAATATTTAAAAATCACTTAGGCTACCTCTGAGCGATTCATGATCAGGTAGATCTTAAATCACACGCTCACGCCAGAAAACTATTAATTGGCCAAAATGCTTCGTTTTACTTTTCGGAGATCATCTACTCTTCCCTGTGGATTACCTCTGACCTACTTTCTGTACGATCTGAGTTTCTGCATATTGAAAACTTGAAGCTGTATTTTTAAAAACTGGATATTTGCAGTCTACGATTTCAGAACAAAAAATTCGCTGTTTGAAAATACATCTTTAAAACTGACAAAAACATTCAGTTTGTTAAATTTCAAATGTTTAATATTCAAGTGAAAAAAAAAATCTAATTCAGAACTATGTTAAATGCCACATAATATTCAGTTTTGTTAAATGACACTTGTCAATAATTCAAATTTACACAGTACAAATTCAATTAGTTTTGTCACAGTAGGCCTATGTATCATGATTTAAAAAAAGCGACTTTACATTCTGGAAATACTTTAGGCTATAGCAAATTATTTCGCGAACCCCCTATATAAGGTTTACATACTTTTAAGTAGCTACTTGATTTGGAGAGGAGGGGGGCCTTGGAGTAAAAAAGGTTGAGAACCACTGGCTTAGACAAATCGAAATAAAAATTTAAGCTGAATTCTCGGTTTTTGGAAAAACACGAAAAAGCAGAAATGAGCCGTTTTCTCATTTTTCTACTTTCAATATCAAATCAAAAAATGAATGAACGAATGATACAAGGATTGTACACGGACCGATTAGGCTACTTGTCAAACTGTTTATGTTCACTTAAGACATAACTGACTGTGTTTAGTGAAAACTCACCAAGACATTTTGACAAATACAAAGCACAAAGTAGCCTATATTTGTCCACAATTATTATCTGCAATCCGTGCATCAGACAGGGTACGAAAACACCTGCCAGAGGCAAATGAATTGAGAAAATATACAGGACAAATTAGTTCAGATTTGAGAATGAAAACCAACCTTTTTGTTCCAGAGTATCTTCAGGTTTGTCTCTGAATGCTTATTCAATCCTCATGTCTTCACTCTCCTCTTTAATAAACGCCATTCTGGGTATTTGCAGAATTTGTCCTGCTGAAGATCAAAATAAAACAAATCCAAACTAAATCTCGCAGATCTTCCCAATATAACAAGAGAAAAAAAAAGCATACACATGATGTAAATGAGAGATTAATTGGGTAGTTAGTCATTGATTATATCAAGAATTTTCACGCGAGTGAGTTCGGTCAGCAAGTTTGAAGAAAAGTTTTGGTTGTCTTAGAGGACCGAACATCAGCAGAAACAAGTCTGTGTTGGCTGAATATATTTAGCAGCTTCTACATTTAAAGATAAAATATGTAATGCATTATTATTTAATTATTATAGTCCTACCATTAATAATTAACGTATTTAATTTTTTGTTAAGTAGTAGTTAAGTATTTAAATAATTAACCCTTCTAGGCTGTTGGTGTCTGTGTTTATTTATTTATTTTTTAAAATGACATAGACCTTGTGACTTCCTGCACTTGCTATACTTCATATTTCAGTACAGTAAACGTACTAAAATTTGTTTTAATAGTCATTTTATAATAACTCCAAAAGCAAGATGTCAGAAAAAATAGGGAGTGGAAATAGCAACTGAGCTGATGAGTGTTCCTGTGCTGCCATCTACTGGTTACACGCTAAAAATGGTTTTAAGTCAGTTATTTCTATCTTTTGCTGTAGTGTGTCAGTAGGAAATATCAGTTTACATTTCCAAACATTCATTTTGTCATTAATTGTAATAATCCAGTGAGATTTTTGTTTGCACAAGGAGTCTGACAACAGCCAGTGCTCCACACAGAGATCTGATCTCATTATCATCCAGTCTGTCTGTATCATTCAGTCAAAATAGTCCAATGAGATTTAAGTGTGGAAGTTTACAATCAGATAATATATAACCAATCCCTCAAGTTCAACATGGAAACACTGTAAAAAAAAAAAAGAGAAAAAAAAGAGCTGTGAAATGTGAAACGTCATCAAATTTTTGCATATAGAAAAACAAACTGCTAAATTTACAGTAATATATTGTAACGTACTAATCCAAACAAAACAGTACATTTTACAGAAAGAATGTTAAGATAATCCTTTTTATATATACAGATAACTGTAATTTAAATAGGAAAAAAATGTCAGAAAGCAATATAATGTAGTTAAAATAAAAAAATGACAGTGTTAAAATAATAAAACTTATACTTTTACAAATTCATGTTATCTTTACTGATAAAAAATATGCACAGGTACAGCAAAATGTTAATAATATACAGATAACTGTAATTTAAATAGGGAAAAAATGTCATTCAGAAAGTAATATAATGTAGTTAAAATTAAAAAAATGACAGTGTTAAAATAATAAAACTTATACTTTTACAAATTCATGTTATCTTTACTGATAAAAAATATGCACAGGTACAGCAAAATGTTAATATGAATGGTTTAAAAAATAGGTGACATGTCTGAATTGAGTATGCCTAATAATCACAATAGTCTCAATGCCAAGTCCAATATCACAATGACAATGGTCCAATCACCTGATAAAAACATCACAATAATCCACAAGTCAGCTGTTCGGACTCTCGTTCTGAAAGCACACATTCACTGCAAAGGATCCATTGCTGAGCAAGTGATGTGATGTCAGTTTATTTTCTTCATATCTGTTCCAATGAAGAAACAAACTACTCGGCATCTTGGGCTGCAGGTAGAATTTCACATTTTCATTTTTAGGAGAACTATTACTTTAAGGTTCATGTACCTTAACTGCCAGAGCTGTACTCAGCCTCATGTTTTAACTGCATTATCTTTATTTGTAGTGAACTCCTGGTTTGCCTGGGTAGACTGGTCGAATACCATTGAGGAAGCTGTCAACATCATTTTTTCTTTTTCTTTTACAATGGCTAATATTTTGTTTTCAAATTCATCCATGCCATTTGATTGCCTTTTTCTTTTTTTAGATGCAGTGGTGCTTTGGCTGCTGGTGCCTGATACAGGGATGTGGTGACTTGGAACCTGTCTGCTGAGGACCTGATTGGTCAAATTAGGCACCTGATTGTCAGACACCTGTCAAGCCAAATTTGTATGTATAGCTCTTCTCACAATATACACTGTTTGAAAACAGCTTTCCTTTTTATAGTATTTTGGTGGGGAAGGTTCAGGGTCCTTTTTCAATTTCATCATTGTCACTAGCCAACTATGTCTTACCCGATTAACTTTGGTTAATGTATATGGCTCTAATTGGGACAACAATGCCTTTTTTCAGAGATTTTTATCCTCCCTCCCTGAGTTAGATACCAGCCGGCTGATTTTAGGTGGAGATCTGAACTGCTGTCTGGATCCTGTTTTAGACCTCTCATCAACCAGGGCTGCGTTTCCCAAAAGCATCGTAAGCCTAAGTACATCGTAGACCCATTGCCACCAATGGATCTACGATCAACTTAGGCTTACGATGCTTTTACGATGCCTCTTCCTCAGTCGAAATCTTCTAAAATCATTAATCTTTTTATGGAGCAGTACTCAGTTTCTGATGTTTTCTCACCGGTAAATCAATCCTTTTCATGGATTGATTAATTTCTTGTCAATAAAAATGACTTTCTTCAGTCAATTCCTGACCGTGCTCCAGAGTTGGATGTCATCTCATTACCTGGTAGTTACACGACTCGGTGACCTAGGCATTTTTTCAGTTTCTATTACTCAACGATCCTGAGTTTGTTCGAATTATAAATAGCCATATTGACCTTTTTATTTCTATCAATATAACTCCTGATGTCCCAGCATCAACAATATGGGAGTCATGTAAAGCCTTTCTTAGGGTGAAAATAATCTCTTATGTTACTCACTGCAATGAACTTGCCACAGAAAAGACTTCCAGTCTACTTAAAAAAAAAATATCTGAATTTCAAGATATGCCAGTTTGCCAAGCTCCGACCTTGTTAACAAACTGCTCACAAATAAAGCCGAATTCAATCTGTTTGCTACTAATGAGGCAATTTTAGCATTACAAAAGTCTTGCTTTAAGCATTACCAGCAAGTTAATTATCTCGTCAAATTCTTCAGTTTTTTTTTTTGACTCATCATATTACTCAAATTCTTACCCCTTCTGGCACCACAATGTACCGCCTTGTCATTAATGAACTATTTAGGGATTTCTACGTCACTCTTTATTCTTCCGAGAATACAGCTGATGAATCTCTTTCCGATAGTTTCCTTCAGTATTTAGTCATTCCGCATGTTAACTCTGATGTTGCTTTTAAACTGGAGGAGCCCATTACTCTGCAAGAAATTCAAGGAAGCCCTAAGTGAGATGCAAAATGGGAAGTGTTCGGGCCCAGATGGATTCCCTTCTAATTTTTTTCAAAACTTTTTCTGATCTGTCATTTCTGCTGCTGAACATGTTTAACAAATCCCTCACTTCAGGTATCCTTTCTTTAACCTTGCGCCAAAAGACAAAGACCCCCTTTTATGCAGTAATTACTGTCTCGTCTCCCTGATCGGGGTTGATGTGAAAATACAAGCCAAAGTCCTTAAATACTGTTTTATCTAGTATTATTTCACCAGGTCAAACTGGATTACGGATAGATTTTCCTGCTATAACATTAGACAACCCCTTACCATTCTTTACTCACCCTCTCTGTCAAGAACCCCAGAATTTGTCATCTCTTTGGATGCAGAAAATGTTTGATGGCATGGAATGCCTACAGTGTTAAACCTATTTGTGCAATTTGGTCTCGTATCAGGCTATAAATTGAATCTACACAAGAGTGAGCTGATCCCTATTAATCCTGCTGCCTTAAAGTATCCACTGCAAACATTGCCCTTTAAAGCATCTCTACACAACTTTAAAGGGTTAATTCACCCCAAAATGCAAATTCTGTCATTAATTACTCACCCTCATGTCGTTCCAAACCCGTAACACCTTCGTTCATCTTTGGAACACAAATGAAGATATTTTTGATGGAATCAGAGAGCTCTCTGACCCTCCCATCGACAGCAACGCAACTGTAATGTTCCCAGGTCCAGAAACGTAGTAAGGACATCGGTACAACAGTCTATATGACATCAGTGGCTCAACTTCAACTTTGCGAAGCTACTTTTTGTGCGCAAAAAGGGCTGTCAACGTTAACGCGTTAACGCATGCGATTAATACAAAATCCTTATTGCGTTAAAATAATTTAACGCAAATAAATGACTGAAACACACAAATGTGCCTCATTAACGTAATTTGCATCACGCAGTTGATATTGGGGGTCGGGAGTTGATCACTCTTAGCATCTACAATGGCGCCAGCACCAGTAACTCTGGTAGGCAGAAATTTCTCTTTTAAAAGAAAATTGGATGACGAAGAACTGGCCTACCATCGAAGCTCATCGCGTTTAAAATATCATTTAAAAGCAAAACACATCACAGGTTCTACTAGCAAACCGACAAGTAGTGTGCAACAACCCACACTGGATCAGTGTATACGGAGTGTGAGTAGACCAGTGTTACTCATTGCGCGGCTCAAGCTTTACTTTGTGGCTCGCATGGCAGTAAATAATACGATGATTTACTGGAGTAGACAAACGTCAGCCAGGCTTACTACTTCCATAGCAAATTGGATTGCCAAGGACTGCCATCCAGTCAACATTGTTGCTGACCAGGGCCTGAAAGAAGTGATCAGGATTGCCACTTCCGACTAGGGATGGGTACCGAAACCCGGTATTTAATCGGTCCCGGGGCTAAATTATGAAAGA
>NW_015664678.1:30753-35766 GCF_001515625.1 Sinocyclocheilus rhinocerous
TCCATTAAAAAAGTTCACACCATGTCTACACTGGATGCGGTGCGGCGCCATGCGATGCGACACGATCCCCATCAGTAAACTGATGCCTCGTTCTATTTATGACGAACTGTACTGACACTATGTTCAAATGATTTGCAACTGTCGCTTTGTCACATCAAGTGTAGACAGACATTTAGCGCAGCAGGGCGCAGCACGACAACTGTTGCGTCCGGGGTAGACACGGTCAGACAGTGTCTGCTCTATTACAAATAATTTATATTTTAAAAAAACAAAAACTAAAACAGCGGCATTACAAGATGGAAATATAGACTAGAAAAGATATTTACACTTGCTCTGTCCTACGTCCATGACACTGACTCACTGCGGAGTTGCCAGTTTTAATCTTAACAGCTCTTAACTTCATTTGTATATTTTTTTATTGTATTTGTCAGTTTGTTTTACTTTGTTTCTTTGTTCATGTTCTTACTGTATCTTATCTTATGTTATAAACACTAAAAATGCCTGCACACTGGTGCATATACAAATTGATGTTTTATATTAATTTCATTACATATTTATTTTACATTTCAGAATATAAAGCAATGTTAATTCAGCTCTTAATTTGTCATATATATATATATATATATAAAACAAAAAGTACCGATAAGAATACCGTTAAAGTACCGAATCGATAAGCAGTATCAGTAAGAGTAGTAATACCGTTAAAACCTTAACGATACCCATCGTTCGAGCTACCGTCAAGATCAACAGTCACGTCCAGGATTCACAAACTGTACATTAACGAAAAGAAATGCAAAGTAGAGCTGCTATCAAAAACAAAAAATGTTGCTTTGACAGGGGACCACTGGACATCGGTAAACTCGCATAATTACTTGGGTACAACTTCGCATCTCATCGATAAAGACTGGCACATGCATTAATTTGCATTAACTGTGCTTAAAAGCGAAAAAAGGCATTTTGAACAGTTTATAAAAGTGGCAAAGGAGTGGGAGATAGAGAGCAAAATCACTACTGTTGGTACGGACAGCGCAAGAAACATGATCGCTGCATCTAGATTGCTTCCTTTCGAGCATATGCCGTGTATAGCACACATTATACAGAGGGCAATCGTCATGGCTCTTCGTGAAGGCGGCTTTGATGGCGTTTTAGTGAAATGTCGTAAATTAGTCGGACATTTCAAACATAGCCCATCTAATATGATAGACCTGAAAGCACAGCAAATTGCTCATGGCCTGGGCGAAGAGTCTCTAGTGCAAGACGTTCTCACACGGTGGCATTCCACCCTCGAGATGGTCAGCCGGATACTACGCAACAAAGACCCCCTGATAGCAGCACTGGCTCATCAAAACCACAAGCTATCCCTTCTAACATCTGCAGAGTTTGATAAACTTGCCAGGCTGGAGAAACTACTGGAACCATGCAGGTTGGTGCTTCAGTTTATTTGGTGATGTTATTTTTAGCCAGTATTTATAGATTTTTATGATTGCTATTAAAACAAGTCCTGTATATATTTAAAATAGCTCATGTCAAATGCAGCATGTGTATAAGAGAGACCAAATAAGAAAGTAAAGCAGGAGAGAGAATAACACTTTACAATAAGGTTCTATTCATTAATATTATTGTAATGTTAACTAAGTAACTACAGTAATCAAATACTAGCAAACTATTGTTTAGTGTTTATTAATCTTTGTTTATAGTTTAGAAAAAATAACTAATACTAGCAACATTAATTTAAAAAATGTATTAGTAAATGCTGACATTAAAATGAACTAAGACGACCTAATTATAGGTCATTGTTAGCAAATGCAATCTTTTAATTGGATGTGTGTTTTTGTGTTTATTATTCAGATATGTCATGAAACTTCTTGGGGGTGAAAAATATGTTTCCTGTTCCGTTGTGTTACCTGCACTTTGCCACTTGTCTCAGAAGATGACCCTGCTTATGTTGTGCACTTTAAGGATGCATTCAAAGAGGATATGACAAAGCGCAAAGAACACACAAACATTGCTTGGCTCAAAATCGCAACAGCTCTTGATCCCAGATTCAAAAACCTGAAATGCATTCCTAAAGCAGAAAGAGCTGAAGTTTTGGAAACATTAGACAAGATGCTAAAAGAGGAGGACCTGGCTCCACGTTACTCAGATTCTGGATCAGAGCCACAAAAGATGAAAATTGGTCTCCTCTTGTTGGGCTCTGATACGGAGTCAGATGATGAAACATCACTGGAATCCAGCCCTCTTCCTAGATACAGAGCAGAGCCCAGCATAACCCCTGGTCTGCACACAGCAGAAGTCATGACAAGCTGGCGGCAATTGCACGGAAATATCTAGCAACTCATGCTTCAACTGTGCCATGCGAGAGACTATTTTCACTTGCAGGACACATAGTGCACAAGAAGAGGGCTGCTCTGGCACCTGAAAATTTTAACAACCTTGTATGCCTTAGCAGCTGGTTAAATGCTGACTAGAAAAATAAGGTTCTGTGTGTTCCGTCTTAGTTTGGCAAGCAGGAAATGGAAATTGAATTCAGATTGAAACTGTTCTGATGGTTCTCTTTGCTGGATATAGCAATTTTGTGAAATGATGACAAAAATAAACATGTTAAACAAAAAATAAATAGTGTATGTTTAATTTCACTATAAGTGCGATTAATCACAGTTAATCGCACAAAAAGGGTGTGATTAATTGCGATTAAAAAACATGTAATCTATTGACAGCCCTAACATATATATATATGTATATATATATATATATATATATATATATAAATGCGCAATCTAGGAAAACCCACCACATGGTGAAATTTTACCTTTTTAGGTTTTGATACCATATGTAAGCTGGGTTCAAGCCCTTTCCAAAACTGTTTTTATTTTGAACATAACAAAAGTTATGGCTATCTGATGTTGGCTGATAGCTATGATTTTCAGGAATGGAATTTTGAGAAAAACGAGTTTAAAGTAAGGCAATGAAAATAGAAACACAACAGTCAAGTATCACAAGTAAAAGTCACTTTACTGTGGTAACAAAAAACTTATTTTAGTCACTGTACATTATTACACTGTACATAAAAGATACAAAATGACCCCAAGGAACACAGAACACTTGCAAACATTTTAACTTTAAGTGTATATATCTGTTCATAAAACATCACAGATTACAGCGTGCAGGCTCCAATTCTTCTCCTGTTCTACTCTGGATTTATTGCTGGACTTAATCCATAACTAGACACAGTTCGGGGTTGTAACTTGTAGTTTTGTGTTCTAGACTTGTAGTTTTAATTAATGTTGTCACCATTTGAACTAAATTAAAGTAATGCATAGCGATATGAAAATGGTGCTAGGGGCCCTTTAAGAACGAGAGCTGTCTGTCAGGAGCGCTATACTGCATCATTACACAAACAGACTAACGTTACCCTGAAGAGGACAGTTTTCCGTTGTTTATCATGGGCATAGTCTCTGAACTTTTGATCACCCCTTGTATGTTTAGATAGCACAAATAGTGTACCTTGTAGTTTACATTTAGAAAAGCGAGCGCAGCGCACCTGTGCATATAACAGACTCATCCTCTTTAGTAACGTCATCCGATCCTTCATCTCTGGATGTGAAGTAGTCCATTATAACATCGTTTAGGGCACTGACATCACCAAGACTGAGCAGATTGAGACGAGCAAGATCGTTTAAATGAGTAGCTACTTCAGACTGCGTTGTTCTCTTGTGCTCCGCCATATCACGATATGAAAAAATAAATAAATAAAAAAAACTAGCGTGCTGTAGTTTACACAGGACTAGCGGGAAATGTGCATATATATATATATATATATATATATTTATTAAGGGTGTAACAGTACATGTGGGTCTTTCGGTTCGGTACGCACGTATACCGAACAAATACTGCAATGTTTTAATCACTGCACGAGTGGAACTTCATTGGAAACTTCCAGTTTTAGATATTGTTACTGTTGATACTGTCTCATCTTTCAAATGATGTGCAATTTTTCCCAGGAAATTCGAACAATAAATGCCATTTTGGCGCTATTTGATGTGGTGTGACAAATCGCTGTATAAACGCCTCAGTTCAAACAACAGTGCGGCGCGCGATTATCCTCTCCTTACTACTAGTTTTAACGGGAAATAAACATTAATGTTGTAAATCCCACAGCTCGGATTCAGCACGAACTAACATGGCGGAGCCTATCACCCGGTATAGATCAACTAACATGGTTATTATAAAGGTGTTTAACCTGCCAAATACATTTACTTACACATATTTGAGAATCAAAATATCAGTTATTTCACAATATAATTAACATGTTTGAGAATACTTTAAATAAAACAGGAAAAATTAAATAAAAGTTATACATCGCTTATTCACAGCTATTGTGGCTGCGGTGTGTCACGTGACAAGCATGATGTGTCGCCAAGGAAACAATAAGGCCATACATTCTAAAATGTATGCTGGAATATTTTTAAACTCGTGTGAAAAGGTTAAAGAAAGAGCAATTTGTTCAGTTAAACACTAATTAAAAAAAAAGTTTAGTTGTTTCCCCCTGCTGTACCGAAACCATACCGAACCATGATGACAAAACCGAGGTACGTACCGAACCTTCATGTTTGTGTACCATTACACCCCTAATACACACACACACACACACACATATATATATATATATATATATACAGTATCTCACAGAAGTGAGTACACCCCTCACATTTTTGTAAATATTTTATTATATCTTTTCATGTGACAACACTGAAGAAATGACACTTTGCTACAATGTAAAGTAGTGAGTGTACAGCTTGTATAACCGTGTAAATTTGCTGTCCCCTCAAAATAACTCAACACACAGCCATTAATATCTAAACCGCTGGCCACAAAAGTGAGCACACCCCTAAGTGAAAATGTCCAAATTGGGCCAAGTCTTCATTTATCCCATCCAAAGTGCACACACACAGCAGTGAACACACACACTGTGAACACGCACCCGGAGCAGTGGGCAGCCATTTATGCTGCGGC
>NW_015664678.1:36285-37205 GCF_001515625.1 Sinocyclocheilus rhinocerous
CACTTCTGTGAGATACTGTATATATATATATATATATATATATATATATATTAGGGCTGTCATTCGATTAAAATTTTTAATCTAATTAATTACATTGTGTGTCAATTAATTAATCTAATTAATCGCAAATTACATTTGGCTGTGAAAATACCCCCAAAAGATTATTTAATGATATTTTTATGTTAAATGAGAAAGTATTAAGTAGACATTACAAATAGTTAGGGGTGTAACAGTACGTGTTTTCGAACCAAACGGTTCACGGAGTAAATTCCAAATGGAAGTGATCATCCCAATGCCCTACTCCAGTGGTTCTCAAACCTGTCCTGGAGTACCCCCAGCCCTGCACATTTTGTATGTCTCCCTCATCTATCACACCTGATTCAACTCATCAGCTCATTAGTGGAGACTGCAAGACCTGAAGTGGGTGTGTCAGATATAGGGAGACATACAAAATGTGCAGTGCTGGGGGTACTTCATGGAGAGGTTTGAGAACTACTGCCTTACTCCCTTCGAAGGGCAGAGCCCTTGGAGTGGAGACTTTGGAGTGAGCAGGGCACGTGCGTGCCATTATGTAGTCGTTTGGAATGCACTTGGCAAAGGGAGCGACGTAATTTCCTCATTATCTTCAGCTGGCATGTTCCCATGACAACACAGCACGGTGTCCGTCAGCAAATGTCGCTGTTTTAATGGCATAAATGCTTTTTTATTGTTGTTAGTATAACTGTTGCAAATAAACATACATTTTATATTTTAAAACTAATATATATAAAACTTTTTAAAATATAAAATGTATGTTTATTTGCAACAGTTATGATACGGGAACATGCCAGCTGAAGATAATGAGGAAATTACGTCGCTCCCTTTGCCAAGTAAGTTCCAAACGACTACATAATGGCACGCACGTGCCCTGCTCACTCCAA
>NW_015664678.1:37254-42907 GCF_001515625.1 Sinocyclocheilus rhinocerous
ATGAAATAATACTCTAAATAAGAAACTAAAACTGCCAGCAGGTGGCAGTAAACATCTTTCATTCGATTCGTTCAAACGCCTGATTTATTCAGGAATTAAGTAATTGGCTCACTTTATGAATGGGCCTCAAAACGCAGATTCATTCAGAAACTAAACACCGCTGTGTTGCTCGGAGACGCACAACAGTTCTGCTGTGGCTTTATAGGTAATATTTTTGTTGGCAAAACTGAGCACAATTGCTCTTGTTATATTCGGGACAAACAGCACTCGTGTGATATTGCTCTCGCTGTGTGATATAAATATGAAACAAAAACTAAAACAGGAGCATTTTTTGCCCCAATATCTTGAATTTTAGGGCATAACTGCAGTTGTTGCCCTGCATAATATTTGTCAACAGTCACTGTATGAAATGTAAGATGACGTACAGGTCTGGGGGCGGAGCCAGTGCGTTAACTGCGTTAAAATATTATAATCGCGTTAAGTTAACGCGTTAAACTGACAGCCCTAATATACGTATATATACACACACACACACATACTGAATCTATATATTTATTTTACTACTTCCATTACTTGTTGTCATGCTTTTTATAATTGTTATTTTTATTTTATTTCTTTTTTCCCACCCTGATTGTGGAAATAATTGATAAATAAATAATAAAAGAACAGAACAGGACAGGTTAATCAACATTTTTTAACATTTCTTTTAAATTCATGTTAGGCTGAATAACATATATATCTGCTCATAGACAGATCAAACACTTCCATGTGCATCTGTGTAAGCGCTCAGTGAAGAGCGTGAAAGATGTGTATTTATCAAGCGGCAACCTTCCGGTCTCTCTCTTGAAACCAACAGGGAAGTGACTTAAACTGCAATTCATCGACTGGCCACTAGAGACTGGCTCCAAAAGGGAATCAATCCCATAGACCCCCCATGTTAAAATGCCCACCTTTACAGCAGAAAAAAATGTTTACACCAGAAAAAAATGTTTACAGCCTGGTACAAAAAGTGGTTTTGGTCTGTATAACTAATTTTGCCCTTCATGACAACTGTGAGGGGGGTGAATTTTTTTAGAACTCATCCGTTGAAATTTTTTTATTTTATTAAGCCTTAAAGTTCTGCATAATTACCCTTAATTATGCAGAACTTTAAGGCTTAATAAAATAATGACCACTTGAGTGACAGGTGGATTGCCTGCTTGTCGAGCTAGGCGGGCGTGGTTTCAGCAACCAGGCACCTCAGCTCCACCCACATCCTGCCTTTTTGCCCATTTTCGATTATGCAGGAGTGACACGCTACCAAGATGGCGACGGCCGGCTCCGCCCACTTTGGGCTTCAAAAATGCTCTTCACAAAACTACGGGTGACGTCACGGACACTACATCCATGTTTTTATACAGTCTATGGTATTTATGTGTTTTTGAAGCAATAATCATTGTAGCCAATCACAGACATATCTGTTGAGCACATGAACACAATGGCCAATCAGAGGTGTTTAAGAATCCACTCAACAGTGCTCAAAATGTTATGGGGAAATGCTGGTATTGTCACATTTTTTTTTAAATTCAGTAAATACTTGGTACCTCTGTTGGTACATTTGATAACCTTATATTGACAACAGGAGGTTATTTTAATTGTCAGTGTTGATGACGTCAGATTACTATTTAGAATTTCCCTGACAAGTCAAGTCACCTTTATTTCTATAGAGCTGAGAAAAAAATCCACATTGATGACATTTAAAATTGTTCCCTCTTGAGGGAATTGCCATGTGTTACTTAAGGTTTCCTTTTCAGTCGAAACATTTTTTACACGGTTGGCAGGTTGAAAGAGTTTTCTCCCGTGTGAATTCTCATGTGAATTTTAAGGTTTCCATGTTGAGCAAAACTCTCTCCACACTTATGGTATGTCTAAGGCTTCTCTCCAGTGTGAGTTCTCATGTGCCGATTAAGGCTTATTTTATGATTGAATCTTTGTCCACACTCCTGGCACATGAAGGGACTCTCTCCATTGTGTATTCTCATGTGGACTGTAAGGTTTCCATGTTGAATGAAACCTTTTCCACACTGAGGGCATGTGTAAGGCTTTTCTCCAGTGTGAATTCTCATGTGCCTTTTAAAACCTATTTTACGCGTGAAGCGTTTTCCACACAGCTGGCAGGAAAAAGGCCTCTCTCCATTGTGTATCCTCATGTGGATTTTAAGGTTTCCATGTTGACTGAAACTTTTTCCACACTGAGAACATATGTAAGGATTCTCTCCAGTGTGAACTCTCATGTGAATATTAAGGTTTCCTTGTTGAGAAAAACTCTCTCCACAGTGTTGGCATGTGTAAGGCCTCTCTCCGGTGTGAGTTCTAACATGCCTGGTGAAGTTTTCTTTTAGAGTGAAACTTTTTCCACACTGAGGGCATATGAAAGGCTTTTCTCCAGTGTGAATTCTTATGTGCTTGTCAAGACTTTCTTTACGAGTGAAACTTTTTTCACAGTGTTGGCAGGGAAAAGGGCTCTCCCCAGTGTGAATTCTCATGTGGACTTTAAGGTTTCCTCGTTGAGCATATCTCTTTCCACACTGAGAGCATGTGTAAAGGTTCTCTCCAGTGTGAAGTCTCAGGTGAGCAGTAAGGTGTACTTTTTGAGCAAAACGGTGTCCACACTGAGGGCATGTATAAGGCTTCTCTCCAGTGTGAACTCTCATGTGCTTGTTAAAATTTCCTTTTTGATTGAAACTTTTTCCACACTGTTCGCAGGTGAAAGTCTTCTTTTCAGAGTGAATTCTCATGTGGCCTCTAGAGTTTCCTTGTCGATTGAAACTCTTTTCAAACTGAAAGCAAGTAAAACTTCTAGTTTCTGTCTCTTGAGCTTTTTTTCGTGTGGAAGTCTTTTCAGTTGGAGAGCAAGATTTTTCTCCGGTTTTGAAATCATGAAGATTCTCACATTTATCTTCCTCTTCATTTTCATGAAGTACTACTTTCTCCTCTTTTGGTGCTATAAGGTCAAAGGTGAAAAAACAAAGAAAAATTTAAAGGCACAAGACAACAGATATCAAAACATTTAGATATGTAATGCATCGAGGTCATATGGCAGAGGGACATTGGTGAAAAAATTGACTCAGAAAAATAGTCTAGCATTTTGTTGGGGTGTGGTAAATGTATAAAAGAAGCAAGGGGGAAGTTCACTCAATATAAGATTCTTCACAGATACTACAACACCCTGGTAAGACTTTACAGGATTAAACTGATGAAAGAATTTATGTTGGAAATACCAGCTGGTAACAGGTACCATTTTACATTGTATTTGAGAATGTAGTCTTGTTAAACCATTCTGGAAACGAGTTATGGATGTCTTAAGTTGGTGGTATGACTCTAAGGGTGCTTTCACACTTGGTTCGATTGCTTGGTCCAAACCAGAGTTCAGTTGCTCCCCCCTCCCCCTGCCCCCGCTGGACTGTGTTCACATTATATTATTTGGGTCCGAACCACAGTTCGTTTGTGTCATCAAGCCAGCAGCTGCTTATCCCGTTGCTTAGTAACGACTGCGCAGGAGAAGGCAGCAAAATGCGTAGCATAGCTCTCTTCAATTTTATATTTATGTTTTTGAACAGTTGCTTTTGTTTCTAAAACTTCAGTACATAATGGCACTTACATCTGTCTTACGAATGTACTGCAAGCACTCTAAAAACGCTGAAGGCAAACAGAAATGAGATATACAGCTCTCTGCTTGCAGCGCGTCAGTCACGCTCGTCAGGAAAGTGAGTGAAACGCACACAAACACGCATTTTTATCAAATAATACATCATTAATAGCGGTTCACTTCCGCGATTTGGTACGATTGCGTTCACATCAGCAGTGAACCGTACCGGAGTTCACTTGAACCGTACCCCAGACCACCCCTTTTATGCGGACTCGGGTACGGTTCGCGGGTGCGCACTCGAGTTCGGAAGACCGCGTTTACATCAACCAAACGTACCAAACTCTGACGTCAATCGAACCCGGGTGCGCACCAAAAGTGCTAGTGTGAAAGCACCCTAAAATATCTTAACCCCTAAGCTGTTAGGTGACAAGTCTCAAATACATAATCTTTCAAAGCATGCGTTTTCTGGTATTATGGTGTGTATTACATATTATGGTATGTATTACAATGGCAAGTAGGATTATTTTGGGACACTGGAAGACAGTGAAAGCCCCAGAATTGAAAGAGTGGGCCAGTGCAGTGGTAGAAACATAGACTGTAAAAAACCATGGACGTAGTGTCCGTCACGTCACTCATAGGTTTCTGAAGAGCATTTTTGAAGCCTACAGTGGGCGGAGCCGACCGCCACCATCTTGGCAGCGCATCACTCCCGGATAATCGAAAAAGGGCAAAAAGGCGGGACGTGGGTGAAGCTGAGGTGCCTGGTTGCTGAAACCACGCCGCCTAGCTCGACAGTAGTGACAGCAGTGCTGCCGTGCAAAGACAAAAAACCTTAACTTCATTTTTGGTCGAAAATGAGTTATTGATATTTTTGGGACATTCAAGACCTCCTTTATAATGTGTATAAATATCTTGGAGAAAAGCCCAGGAGAAACCAAGGCAGAACACAGTATAACATCAGCTGCTTTTAGCTATTATGTCGCCCTCAGTTGGTACCAGCTTCCAGAAGAGATTAGGGCCCGTATCATGAAAAATCTTAGTGCTAAGAGTTGCTCCTAGTAACAAAAATCTACGAAAATTCATAGAAATGTGGGTGTTTCCTCTTAAAATTAAAGTAAAGTAAAGATCCTAGTAAAGAAAAAAGTAATTCAGAAAGCATCTTAACCCTTAAAAGGTTAAGATTATTTTTAAAAAATTATCCAAAATTGTTAGGAGTACGGATGAAGACTTTTAAGAGGCTTAAAGGGTTAGTTCACCCAAAAATGAATATTAGCCCATAAATTAATTTAAATTTTAAATTAAAAAAATTAGATTTTAAATTTAAAATTAGCCCTTTTAATTAAAAGCCGACCTCATACATCATCCGCTCTGAGCTGCTTCCGTGTACAACAGTGAGCGCAAGCTACAATTAAGTGATTATTACGTTTTGAATATGGATATTTTTCTTACAAAAACACATCGGGTTGCACAATGCATGACAGTGAGTTAATAATATGCTATACATTAGATGGTACAGGAATTATGTTTTTGACCGATCTTATTAGAGACAAGCTAACATCTCAGACACCGCGCAGAAATGCCATAGCGTCAGAAATAAAGTAATCACTACATTAACATATTTGGCAACTGGAAAAATGCAACTATGCAACATCAGCTGCTTTTAGCTATTATGTCGCCCTCAGTTGGTACCAGCTTCCAGAAGAGATTAGGGCCCGTATCATGAAAAATCTTAGTGCTAAGAGTTGCTCCTAGTAACAAAAATCTACGAAAATTCATAGAAATGTGGGTGTTTCCTCTTAAAATTAAAGTAAAGTAAAGATCCTAGTAAAGAAAAAAGTAATTCAGAAAGCATCTTAACCCTTAAAAGGTTAAGATTATTTTTAAAAAATTATCCAAAATTGTTATTTCCTATAAAATATGTTAAGTCTGACAGCATGATAAATAAAAAATAAAGAATATATACAGATACATCTCAAAAAATTAGAATATCATGAAAAAGGTCAATATTTTTTGTCACTCATTTCA
>NW_015664678.1:43066-45281 GCF_001515625.1 Sinocyclocheilus rhinocerous
AGTAATTCAGAAAGCATCTTAACCCTTAAAAGGTTAAGATTATTTTTAAAAAATTATCCAAAATTGTTAGGAGTACGGATGAAGACTTTTAAGAGGCTTAAAGGGTTAGTTCACCCAAAAATGAATATTAGCCCATAAATTAATTTAAATTTTAAATTAAAAAAATTAGATTTTAAATTTAAAATTAGCCCTTTTAATTTGAGGCTGGCATCAGCGCATCAAGAGCCACTATGCACAGACGAATCCTCGACATGGGCAACAAATGTCAGAAGCGTCTTCGAAATTTTAGAGCACTTCATGCTTCCTTCGGCTGACAAGCTTTATGGAGATGCTGATTTCATTTTCCAGCAGGACTACCTTTTTCATGATATTCTAATTTTTTGAGATGTACCTGTATATACATATATTATGTGTGTGTGTGCGTGTCTGAGAGAGAGAGAGAGTGAGTATGGTAAAACAGGAAAAATTACGCCTGTAATTTCAAAGTGAATGCTTTTAATAGACCCTACTCTTAAAAGCGCTCTTTTATTTCCTTCTTGGACAACCAACCAATCACAGTCTTCAAAAGACTGTGTCATAGCTAGCAACGGGGTCAGCCCCGCCTCCTCACTAAGATGAAAGTTTTTGTCTTTTCCTCGCTCAGAGTTGCTCTCAGATTGGTCCTAAATCACTTTTAAGCTAAATTAAGAGCTCTCTGAGAGAATTCTTACAATCTTTAAGAATACGGGCCCAGATGTGCTAAATCATTAGCCACATTTAAATCTAGACTCAAAACTCATCTGTTTAGCTGTGCATTTACTGAATGAGCACTGTGCTACGTCCGACCTGATTGCACTGTTATTTTATGTATAATCATTTTCTATTTTTAACTGTGAATTACATCTTCTGCACAAGCAGGAAACTCATTTATATTAGATGCTGTGCTGCAGGGAAAGTAAAATTGAATTACATGATGAAATCTGTGTTTTTATTACAGTAAAAGCTCCTTTCATATAATCGTAATGTTATATTGTTTCATGTTCATTAAATAAAACTTAAAAAATATAGAGCCCACTTTATTGGTATTTAAATAGAACATACTTGCATTGAACTTTATGCACTATATTAAGCAGTGCATAAATACTGAATGAAAAACGTTTGTTGCTTTATGAAATTGTCTGCAACGTCTGGCATTTATTGCATCTGTGATGAAGTATGTACGTGTTGCTGCTACGAGTTTCTAGTTTTCTTCTAGATCGACTAGATCGATAGATACTAGATCGACTTCTGATGCTACATTTACAACTGGGCTTTAGAAAAAATGCGAAAGTCACAACAGATGATTTCGTGATTTTTAGTGAACCATCTGACTCACAAACATTCAACTGAAATCATCAGTTATAAAATTAGTGCCTGCTGGTTGTTTTACTTGCTCATCAAAGCCCTTTAAATGAAGAGCAAATGTAGACAGCAGTTTATCTGGTCATGTGATCTCAACATATCTGTCCACATGAGGCGACCCGCTCCATGTCAAATAAAACCACTTTAATAACCATTGACATTCTTCTAAAATATCCTTAATTTCTGTAGAGCTGGATATTTTAATAAGGATCAAATGACTGAGTTTAGCATTGAGAATGAAAACCAACCTGTTTGTTCCTCGGTATCTTCCCGTTTCACTCTGATTGTTTCTTCAATCTTCATTTCTTCACTCTCTACTTTAATAAACAACATCTTTTTAATCGTGGATGTCAGTTGCTTCACCAGGTGTTTTTCTGTGTGTTTGGACACTTTGCCCTGTTGATGAGAATAATTATCAGAGAGAAAAATAAATGCAAACTAAATCTTTGGGTGCGTCTCAATCAGCTCCCTAGATCAGTAGTCAGTGCACTGGCAAGAGAGTCAGAGTGATAGTTAATGGACTTAAATTACCTGATTAGTCCAAAAAAAAAAAAAAAAAAAGACACCAACTAGAACTACAAATGAATAAAAAATGAAAAGAACAATTTTTATTTAAAGTTCGTGATTGGTATTTAATTTGTAGATCACGTTTAAAGGGGTCATCTGATGCGATTTAAAATTTTCCTTTCTGTGCATGTGAGCTATTTTACGTCATTTTTTTTTTACTCGCCATAGATTCGTCAATCTGCTGGAATCGGGTTAAAGAAAAAAAAATATTTTGACTGAATTTTTCCTCAGCCAAACCCCATTCCACAGCCATACCCGTCACACACCC
>NW_015664678.1:45301-45776 GCF_001515625.1 Sinocyclocheilus rhinocerous
GTGAGATCAGATGGTAAACTGTCAAATTAGAGATGTCTTCGAGTAAGTTCGAGGGGGGGGCAAACCGCACCGGACGATTTGGTCAGTCGTACTTTTAAACACATTTTAGTTTTGCTATAGAAAATCTTCAAATTCACAATCTGATTACATAGAGCAGCAGCAGGAAGCGCGTGATACAGAAAGTCTATGTCCATAAAACAGGTTCTGAATGAATTATGTTACTGATACCTAATGGTCAAAAGCAATAGCAAAAGTAATAGGTCAATATTATTAAATTGCAGACAAAGATTTTGAATAGCCAGGCTGGCTTGTACACTATATTGCCAAAAGCCCCCTTCAAATGAACAGGTTTGACTACTTTAGTAATTTCCATGAGTACAAATCTTAATGTTTAAGCATATAATGCTATTCTAGGGAATTGTGTGCTTCTAATTTTATACCAATAGTTTGAACAGGACCCTTTTCTATTCTAACA
>NW_015664678.1:46276-67681 GCF_001515625.1 Sinocyclocheilus rhinocerous
TGTGTGTGTGTGTACTTAACCATATTTTGGGGACAGATTTGTACCCAAAAGTGAGCAAAACCTGACAAAATCGGCAAAAACCTCAATTTGTGGATGTCCTCATTTGTAAAACTGTTATAAAAATAAAGTAAATAAAAGTTTTTTTTTACTTTTGAAATTGTAAAAATGCAGAAAGTTTTCTGTGAGGGGTAGGGTTAGGGGTGGGTTTAGGTTAAAAAGTGTATAACTATCTGTATATAAAAACAATAGAAGTCTATGTAATGTCCCCATTTAGATGTAAACGTGTGTGTGTGTGTGTGTGTGTAAAATAGTATATCAGTCTGGCGAGTAAACAAAAAAATGTACTAGCCAATGGCGATTATATTGCCAAGGTGTGCGTAGAGAGTTGAAATAATAAAATAAGAACAAATAAATTAATGACAATCAAAAGCACAAACAAAAACAACAAGATACAAATTAAATTAACAGTACTTTAATTTTTTCAGTTAGGTCTAACTATAATCCATTCAACTAAAATAACACTGGTTAGTCTTCACTGTATAACGAAAGGCAGCAGGAGGTTTATTTAGGCTGCTGTCTCTTTAAGACCTCATGCACGGATCTAATATACTGTTACACATGGAGCTTTCTCTGATACACTCTATGCTTACTTTTCTTTTTAGGAGCGCTTGTCCTCCTAACAATAATGTACAGTATGTGGAAAATGTGTTTTTTTAACCTTAAACCACAAACACATTTCATTACACCAAATAATGTTCTTTTTAGCATCATCATATGACCCCTTTAATAGCCGCAATCCCGTGCCGAAATTCAAGTTCTGCTCTGTGTTAATAACCCGACTGTGAATGATGCTATGTTGTCAGTGAGAAGCTGCAGCCGTGGCGGGGATGATTTTTGGTGTGTCGCATAACAACAATGCGCTACATGTTTCTTTTCCCCTCATTTTTTCCAATTAACGGAAATCCGTCGTAGCGACGGAGAACTTTAATCCCTGGAAATACCTTTGTGAAAAATCCATACAGCCTATAAATAACCAGTTATTATTAGCCAAAAAAAAAAGCTATTGAAAATGTTATTCACCAAGCAATAGTTAGGAACTTACTTTTTAGATTTAGATCTTGAAGAACTGATTCTCGTTCTTGGTAAGACTCCTGAAGTCAGTCGTGAGCAGTGTGCGCTCTAATGCCTATGGACTTGATTCTACCAATTAACGGAAATCCGTCATAGCGACGGAGAACTTTAATCCCTGTGGAATGGGACGTAAAATAGCTCACATGCACACATCCCCAGTTGATCCATAACACCGGTGCAGCTATGCACAAAAAACAAGGAAGCAATTCATTTCATACAGTTTTTCCCTCACTACTCGCCAGTGACCGAATTCATGTTTATGATGAACTGATTCACGAGCGAAACGAGACGCATCCCTTACGAAAATTAACCATGGTTTTACTAGAAATAAAAAAAAAAAAGACATGGTTACCATAGTTAAACAATTGTAACCACAAATCAACCACAGTTTTGCTGCACTAACCATAATATAACCATGGTATTTGTTCTAAAACTGGTTATACAAATGTTAATTAATATGCCAAAAAACCATGGTTGATACACTTTTACTATAATAAGACCATGGTTCATTTTCTTAAGCTTTTTTTTCTGTTACTCGTGCGTGGATGCACTTTACACACACAAAAATTACGTATGCCAAAATAAGTATGACAAAGCATTACGACATTATATTGAATGATATTTAATTCGCTTCTAAAGACTATACAATGAATGCTTCGTATCAATTTAAACACTATAAATGCTTTAAAAACAAACCTTTCTTCAGCCGAATCACAGACACTTCAGCGCGGCGCACCCTTATGACGTCACATCGTCAGACCAAAATAAAAGCCCTATATAGTGCATAGAAATTTATATACAGAAAACAAAGATATATTTGCATATCAGATAGTATTCAGTGGTTAAATCGATATATATATATATATATATATATAAATAATAATACATATAAATAAATATACATGTTGTACTGAAAATAACTAACAATGAAAGCAATATGTGAAATGCTGCCTAAAAGGCAAAACAGTCATGTCTAAGTGGAAACACACACACACACACAAATTGTGCAACATGCACAGGAACAATTACCCAGCCTTAATGTTTGACATATCTAGTTAATATATTGGTTAAAATGCTGTATTATTTTGTTTATTTCCTGGAAAGTCATGATGTTGAATGTGTATCTTATTTATAATTACAATGGAAATCACACTTGTATGATGTTGTATAGTATTTCTACAGAAGAATGCATTAAACAGCACAAATATATTCGCTGTTTGCTATGGTGGATCGATTGATCCATGATCGACATTAAAGGCAGGGTATGTGATTTTTCAAAAACACTTTAGAAAACTGATTCGGGCCGAATCGCAAAACAAACTTGTAGCCAATCAGCAATAAGGGGCGTGTCTACTCGTGATGTGGAGGAGAGCGGGTTCAGTGCATGGGACGGACATTAGCCGAGCGACAGAAAGATGGAGATGGTGGATAAAAAACAAAAGAGGAAAACGTCTGCGGAACGATAAGGCAAGAAGTAGGACCCGTGTAAATATCGGATCAGCTTTCCAGCGGTGGAGAGAACTCAAGGAGCGGAGGCCTGCGATCGGATGCCGAGGTTGCTTTGTTTCTTCTCAATAGGTGAGTAACACCGTGTCTACAACAGCTAAAGTCTGCCTACACTGGACGCGATCAAACGACCGTTGAAAACCATTTGAAATTTGTGTCAGCACGTCATAAATAGAACCCGGCAGCAGTTTTCTGTCGGGGATTTGTTGCGCTGCGCCGCTCACGTCCGTAGACACGGTGTAACATTGGTTTTGCGTTGTTTCACAGAACTAATCGTTGCCTGGGTTGCGTACGTATATGTGGGGCGGAGCTATCAAAATAGGGGCAAGACCCTTTTGGGGTAGGGGCGTGTTTGTTTTGGTGATTTCAAATATCAACATTGGCTACCAGAAATCACTTACTCTGCCTTTAAGGGCTGCTTAAGAATAAGCGTGCACATCAAATTATCCCGACTCATTGAACCTGGATCGAATTAGTGAGATTGCGTGAACTTAAAATGTCGTTTATTAATCCGTTTTAGTCCCGATTGATTTTTTAGATTATTTCAGGACACGTTTTGGACTTTAATACCCACTTTTCTTAGCGTCTTTTATGAAACAGGCCCCAGGTTGTATTTGTTTGTTTGGTTTTGCTAACTCTAAACCTACTCTGAAACTCAGAGCTTGTTCAGCAAGCTTCATGCAACAGACCACAGATTGTAAACTGACCATATAACTGAATCCGATTCAAACCCATGTGAAATTTTAAAGATAATTTACCTCTTTTAAAAACTAATTTATTTTCAGTCATATTTCTTTCCAAGCTAACTTGAACAAAATAAAACCCACTAAATGAAGTTTAAATTTCAATATCTTTAATTGTTTGCATTTTTGAAACAATGTGTTGAACACCAAAGTTGCAGCCTTCCCAAAAACAGACTAAACAGTGTTTGTTGAGTAAAATAAAATTAAAAGCTGAATTAGAATGAAGGAATAAATATCACTGAAACTAATAAATATTTTAGTCAAAAGATTCTTTGCATGGTAGCTTTTTTGCAAGGTCACCTATATGCATCAAATATTTTTAGCCCTGGATAAATTTGCTTTGAAGTAACAGCGATTACATTTGTTATGCTAAAATTACATTTTGACAAGCCAAAAACAGTTTTTAAAGTAAATGGGTGCCTTCCACTCCTCCCATGCGTTTCTCCTTTTCACATTCTGGCAGAAATGATAGGTGGTTCCAAAATACATGGTCACGTGACAGTAAAAAGACCTCAATAAATATACACATCGCTTTGTTGTTGGACATACACTTCTTAATGCTGATGAAGAGGAATTACAGTTGCAACATCTCGTAATGTATGACAAATTGGTTAAAAATTTATCACTGAGAAATGTCCTGCACAATTCTTCCTTTTGACAGAGTTTCGGGTTGAGTAACTAGTTCTTCTAATGTTTCATCATCTCATGCTCAAATTGATATGGTAAAATCAATGAGGTTGTTACTGTCTTTACAGTGTGTACAACCGCTGAGGATTGTGTAAGCCTCAAAAGCTGAGATTCAGATTTGGTAATTGCCATTTTGTTGTACCGCTGTAAGCAACCAAGTGCAACAACCTGGGCCATCTGACTAATCAGAGCAGAGCAGGTGTCACGAATCCGGTCCGGATTCTTCCGTCTGCTCGCCACCAGAGGTTGCCTTCTGATTATATTGACTCTCACACTACACAGACTTCCACATGTCACCACGGACTACATTTCCCATACTCCATTTCACCGATTACGTTTACACCTGCAGCCAATTACACCCACTATAAGAATCAGTCTCAAACAACCATTCACTGCCGAGTATTGTATGCATGTATCTGTAACGGAAGAGGTCTGACGCAACAGGTTACTATATACAAACAAGTTTATTTGGTCACAGAGTACGGGTGAAGGATCCAGATGATGATAGGGTGAGTGTATAGTTCGTAGAACAGTTCAAAGGATATGACGAGTGGAATAATCAGAGTCTTTGTCTTTACCGGAGACCACACACCTCAGCGATCCAGGAACTAGGAGGAACACAGGAGGTAAGTAATGCAGGAAGTATTCCAATGGAAGCAGTAGTAAAGTCAGAGAGTCCTCTACGTGTGTACGAGACCGGACCATGAGGGTGTCTGAGGTGTGTGCTTTTATGCAGGCTGGTTGATGAGGTGCTTGATTGGTGACAGGTGCAGGTGCTCAGTACCTCAGTACTAGGTGAAGGTGGTTGCGGTGATTGGGAGGTGACTGAGTCTGGCCGATCTGTGACAGTATCACTGTTCTGCTGATAGCATTATTACGGAGCCAGTTTCCTAGTTCAGTCAAGTCATTGCCCTGTCTAGCCTAGTCGTGTTTTTGGATTTCGCCTGTCTTGGATTTAAGCCTGTGTTATACTTGCCGCATCTGTGAGTCCGCTAGGGTCCGCTATTGTATGCATGACGTAAAAATCATCATCGGAGAGTGTGCGCGGACATCCGCGTGCCTCCCATTTTTTGTGACCAGTAGGCTACTGCGCAGGCTGTGTGAAGAAGCCCGTTGCTACTCGAACCTGTACAATCCGTCGATAAAACAATATAAAGACAGCCAGATGTGCAATAACTCTGGACAATTCTTTGTTCACTTGTTTGTTTATTGTACAAGCTGATCTACTACGCATGTACGGAACACGCCCGCGGAGCAGACCATCAGCGTATACTTTCGGAAGTATAAATACAAGTAGTCCGCGTCCACGCTGTCCGTGTACGCGTCCGGATTGCTCATGCGGAAAGTATTACACAGACTTAACCCTTTGGATTACCCTGTTTGGACATTGTTCGCCAGAGATCGACCACGTCCGCTCACTGGATTACTCTTCTGTCTTGCCTAGTCTGTTCGCTATTATCGATCCCTGCCCGTTTCGACCACGCTCTTGTTAAATAAAGCCTGCAAATGGATCTGCATGCCTCTGTCTCGCATCTCTCCGTAACAGCAGGCTTGTGATTATACATTTTTTAACCTAAAACAGATAGCACTAATCTGCTTATTTTAATTTGCTAAAGAATCTCATATGTGTTTTTTTTATAATGATAGTATTACTTTATGTAGAAATATAATTCAGAAAATATTGTTAGGTATCAAAATACTAAGTTTTACAGAAAACAAATGTGTTGATCTGAAATATAGTACACTCATTTTAAATTTATTCAGGTTCCATTACAATCTTAATTTAATTTAAATAGAACAATAAATGTAGAAGATATTAGACGCTTCCTGTTTCCTTTTTTGACCTTTAATCATATACAATGACAGAGAGGGGGGTTTCAGCGAAAAAATGCCAGCGGTCAGCAGGAGGTGGCTGCCAGTGGCACCCAACAGTACCTGCCACTAAAACCAGACGTCAGCTGTCGCTAAAAACCGGAAGTCGGAAGAGGCTGCCGCTTGAAGCCAATGGCAGGGAAACAAATAAATGAGTATATCAATTTATAACAAATGTTAATACTTGTTTAAATAAGTATTAGTCCGTATTGTGTATTATTTGATTAAAAAGGTTGATTAAATATAAAGAAGAAAATTATAAATTTGGCTAAACGTTAAATTCTTGACTGAATTTGTTTATGTGCGTTATGCTGTAGCGAATTTCATGTGATAAACTCTGCTAATAAAATATGTCTTCCCCTTTAAATATTCCTTATCGGGATGTGACGTCATTGTTAGAGCGGAAAGAAAAATGTCCGGTGTCATGAGACACAGTAGCGTTCCACATGGTAGTTCGATGCTGAAGCCGAACTATTGGCGCTTTTCCACTGCGTGGTACGACTCGGCTCGGTACGGCTCAGTACGGCACGGCTCGGCACGGTTTGCGTTTCCACTGTTTGAATCTCCCGCTGAATCTACTGGTGAAGTTTTTGGAGTGATTCGAGTCTGGGTTAGGGTTAGTTCTTAGAAGGTGAGATGTCCATGGGTAAAAAAAAAAATGAACACAATGGAGAGCTGCTTTATAATAGAAAATAAAGTTGTGCTTCTGATGAAATGAGACACTGTTTTCATGTTTAATACTGCTGATTGCTTTTAAGCAATATATAGAATAAAATGCGACTTCACAGGAGTGCTACTTTGCAGAGCTCGTGCAAACATGCCCATGTTGATATGATCAGCTGCTTTTTTATATAGAAATGCTTGCCGTTTTCTCCATTTTTGTTGTGTTTATTTTGTTACTGAGAGGAAAGCGTGCAGCACATATTTACATATTCATTTAAATATTGCTTTCATCAGAGTGGGCGGTGTCAGGATGTTTGCTAACAGTATACTGGTGGTGGAACTTTTGAGTATATCAGGGCCTTAAGAAACAGGGTAGTAATAGTAGAAGCACAAGTAATGCAGTAGGTGGTTATTGTAGGATTGTATCGTAGGACAAAAAGCTTTTTCTGTGAAGGGTTTCCAACTCTGGAACATGTTACCAATTGAAATTAAAGCAGAACATGATATAAAGTGTTTTACAATGATGGTTAAGCGCTGGTTAAAAATAAATCAGAGCTTTACGCATGATTATCGAATATTCAATTTTTAATTTTAAAGGTACACACAACTAAAACAGCACATTTTTTTTCCCACCAAAAAAAAAAAAAAAAAAAAAAAAAAAAGAGGCATTTACTGTATGGTTTAAATAATCCATGGGGTATTTTGAGTTCTGGGTACACGTGAGACTCCTATTAAATCTTGGGCCAGATTTACTAAACAGGGCAAATTAGCATTAGAGCGCAATTCCATAAAAGCGCAGATGGGAGGGGAAATTTCTGCGGGTGATTTACTGACAAGGTGCACATTAAAGAACACAGATGCAATATCTAATTTCCATAATGACCAGCGCAATCTACCAAAAGCAGCACAAATTACTGCCTGCTTTAAAGTCCGCATGAAATCAAAATTGACTATTTACTTTACTAGCGCACATTGCTAGTCTTGACGTGAACAATTAATCCGTGCAAGTTAATCCTAGGGCTGGGCGATATAGCTAAAAAATGTATCAACGATATAATGTTTCATATCGTTCGTGCATTACGTCTAAATTAACTCCTATAAATCAAACATAATCTCGTAAATTGCATAAACAATTATGAACAAAACAGCATCATGTATTTATGCATTGCTTAATACAAAGAGCTGAATCGCCCATCACACAGATTGCCTTTAAAAACATATGAGATGTAGTGAAACGGAATAAACCTCCACAAATTCGTAATGCGTTTTCTAAAAGTTTAAACTGTTTTAACTTTGCATGGCTTTCTATACATCTCGTGTGAGACGTGAGAGCAGCAGGCATATTTGTCCGTCTAAAAAATGCGCTGAATATGCGTTCTGTGTGAATGGTTTGGTTTCGGTTTTAACCTAATCAATCTTCTACGCATTGAGCTACTATTTTGAATGAATAACGCAGCAATTGCGAGTCTTGTGGGCTAGACTTATCAAACATTAAAATGCAACAACTTCACTTACAACATCACCGCATCTCGCGCTCCACTAATGGGGCTCCCTGACGCACACCTAACATTTGATTGTACTATTTTTGCATTCAAATGAAACTGTTTATTTTAAATTCGACTAATATTCTTTTTTTTTTTAAATTCACAATCTCCTCATCACAGGCAGGCACAGCACTCAATTCAGCATGTGTTCGTGTTTGTGTGTGCGGTCTGCGTCACTCATAGCATGTGCCTATATCGTGCGCTATATCGGAAAAAAATTATATCGTTATCGAAGAGGGTGTACCGTCGATAAATATCGATACCGTTTTATCGCCCAGGCCTAGTTAATCCGCTGAAAAAAATTGTTTGTCTTGGTAATCTTTATTCAAATTCTGAACATTTACTTCCGCTCTGGAATTGCAATCCTTCTCTGATGACGTCAGTTTGACGGCTTGGGCCGAATATCCTTAAACACACCCCTCCAACCATTAGTTTGCTACGAGTAAGAGACGAGAGGAGGAGCGCAAAAATAAAACCTGCCCTCTCCTCAATATTCCGTTTCAGCTGGAAATACGTCACTTCACTGAAATAAAGACGGCAGCAACTTCCGGTTCACGCGGACTTTAAGACATGCTTTTTTTGGGGCATTAAATAATGCTGCAACTAACAGGGAATTGACAAGCGCAAATCTTAGTAAATTGTGTTGCTTAATTCATTTAAATGATCTCATCCCATACATTTACAGATCGAAAGGGAAACTCCTACAAATGCATATTCTCTAAGGTGAGTCACAAAAATAACTGTGTCCACGCCTTTTCAGCACTAATTTCCCACTGTGTGTCTTTACTAAATCCTGACAGTAGTTTTTTAAATGCCAAATGAGGGTTTGCACTGGCACAAGCTGATAGTAAATCTGGCCCCTTGTAAAAACGGGCATAATAGGTCCCCTTTAATACATCAATACATGTCTATATTAATAGTAAAATTCCATATATTTTTCACATTTCTGCCACAATACCATGGTGCAGTTAGTGTTACTATGGTAAATCCATGGAAAAGCCTTCTAACTGTATTGTTCATGGCACAGTATTTCTAATGTTAAAAGTGTCAGCACAGTTTTTAAAGTAAATCAACAAGAAATGTAATGTTCTTCACTATATTCAAGCACTTTTTATGGATATGGTTGTGCGAGCAAGACCGATCAGCAAGTAAACACTGCTGTTCAAGAAAGAAAAATCATATTGTGATCATTATCGTTTTATTGCCAGGCCCTAGTGTGAATTTTCATATGGACATTAAGGTTTCCATGTTGATCGAAAGTCTTTCCACAATCAAGGCATATGTAAGGCCTCTCTCCAGTGTGAGTTCTCATGTGCCGGTTAAAGCTTCCTTTATGATTGAAACTTTTTCCACATTGTTGGCAGGTGAAGGGACTCTCTCCATTGTGTATTCTCATGTGGACTGTCAGGTTTCCATGTTGAATGAAACTTTTTCCACATTGAGCGCATTTATAAGGCTTTTCTCCAGTGTGAATTCTCATGTGCCTTTCAAGACCTATTTTACGAGTGAAGGTTTTTCTACACAGTTGGCAAGAAAAAGGCTTCTCCCCGGTGTGAATTCCCATGTGCCTGTTAAGGGTTCCTTTTTGAGTGAAACTTCTTCCACAAAATTGGCAGGTGAAGGGACTTTCCCCATTGTGTATTCTCATGTGCCTTTTAAGACCTAATTTACGAGTGAAACTTTTTCCACACTGTTCACAGGTGAAAGGCTTTTTTCCAGTGTGAGTTCTCATATGGACTTTAAGGTTTCTATGTTGATGGAATCTTTTTCCACACTGAAGGCACAAGTAAGAATTCTCTCTGGTGTGAACTCTCATGTGAACCGTAAGGTTTTCACGTTGAGCAAAACTCTCTCCACAGTATTGGCATGTGTAAAGCTTTTCTCCTGTGTGAATTCTCATGTGTCTGTCATGATTTGCTTTACGAGTGAAACTTTTCCCACACTGTTGGCAGGTGAAATAGATCTTCCCAGTGTGAATTCTCATGTGGACTTTAAGGTTTCCATTTTGACAGAAACCTTTTCCACATTGAGGGCATGTGTAAGGCTTTTCCCCATTGTGAATTCTCATGTGCCTTTTAAGACCTATTTTAAGAGTGAAACCTTTTCCACACTGAGTGCATGTGAAAGGCTTTTTTCCAGTGTGAATTCTCATGTGGACTTTAAGGTTTCCTTGTTGACTGAAACAAGCGAAATAACTTCTAGTTCCTGTCTTTTGAAGATCCTCATGTTGATCTTCCTCTCCAATTTCATTAAGTACTTCTTTTTCCTCTTTCAAAGCCAGTAGGTCTAAGGTAAAAAAAAACAAGCAAATAAAAGTGAATAGCAGTTTAATGGCACAAGACAACGGCAATCAATACATTTAGAATATCTTTATATGACACCGTTGTCAATTAAAAACAAAACTTTTCATGAATTCTCCAAGTAGGGATTAACTGCAGGCTGGAGCAATGGGCATGGAGAAAGGTTTGGGAGTGCAGAAAGGTAGTCAACAAAGCTGTCTGTCAGGGTGTGAGGGTAGGGTTAGGGGTAGTTTCTGTTGTACCGATTCACCTTTTGCATGCCCAGTGCTCCAGGCTGCAGCTACCCCTGTCTCTGAATTTTGGCTGTTCATTTACATGACAACCTGATTTTGGGCAGGGCTGTACAGTGCGACATAGATGTCGCACGTGCTACGAAAAAACTGGTCTGTGCGATGAATAAATTTACCACTGTAGCACGCGTGCGATACAGTTTTGCATGTTCATAACACAGCTGCTTAATAGTGTGAAGTGATTTCTTGTGCTTGTTTGTGTGTGAGATTGATTATACAAGGATATTATAGTTTTGCATTTTTAAATTAGTTTTTATTTTAATATCGTTTTCAAATTTGCTATAAATTTTAGTTTAGTTTTAGATAGTTTCATTAATGGTTGTGTTACTGAAAACTGAAATCAGTTTTAGTAATTATAGTTTAGCATTGTTAACAGAACAATTCCAGAGTGTCGACCAAAGAAAGATATTTCATTTCAGCAACATTTGCACAGTTTACATTTAACTCTTGTGCTTAACTCAGAATAGTAAAAATAACAAGGGTTTGAGATACCAAAAAAAAAAGAACCAAACTACTTAAAAGTATAAAAGAAAAGCATGAAAAAATACAATAGATGAACAAATACATAATAAAGATGAAATCTTGTTAAACATGTCTAGTTTACATTTTCAGATGTACAGTGTAGCAGTAGCAGTGTGACCACTGGTACATCAATAAACATTTCAAGTCATCTACAGCAAACACAACCTGCTGTAAAGTGGGATTAAGTAATGAAAAGTGTATATGCATGTCTATAGTGTGTTCAATATTACTTTAGCAAGAACAGACTAGAACACAATCTTCAAATAAGTGTGTGTGTGGTGTTCAACTTTACTCAAACAAACAAACCAGAATACAATCTTCAGAATCACCAAATGTGCATTTTGCATCAGATTGTGGTTGGTGTTTTCTGATTTTATTTTAGTTACAGAATTTTCTGTTAACTTTTAAGAAGACTCTTTGCTCCAGGGAGGTGGTCATTCTGCTTCTCAGTACAGATGAAAGCTGTCCACAAACAGAAACTATTCTTTCTACAAAGGCTTGAGATGCAGGGGCACAGACCAAAACCACTGCAACAGGTGCAAGTTTTGGATACACAGTTACCCGTCCTTGCCAGTACTGTAGTGGCCTGACTCCAATGTTGTCGTGCTTCACTTCGTCTAGGTATTTTTGCATTTCGTCCATTGCATTGCCAGAGTTATTAACTGGATTCACCTGGTTAGTACTGAAGATCTTTGTAGCGAGAAATGTGTATTTCTGAAGGGCTGTGATGGTACCTCCAGAAGTTGATGGTATTTCACATGCATCAGATTCCATTGTGGCTGAAGTTTGGCTGTATCTTAAGGCTTGATCCAAGACAAACATCTCTGCTGCTCTCTTTAGATGCTGCACCTCTGGAGATGTAAGAGCTAGGGAGACAGATGGGTCCATAAGAGATGCTGCAGCTGCTGTTGGATCAAACTTTTCATGTGTAGGATCAAGTATGTCTGCAAAGCGTTGCCGCATCGACCTAAGAAGGACTTGAACAGTCTGTTTTTCCATATTGGTAGCCTGCAGATGTGCTTCCAGATTCAGCAGGGATGGCACTACTTCTGATAGGGACTGGCTATCTGTCTGAAGCTGATCAGTGTGCGTAGCAAATGGTTCCAGTACTTTCAGGAGATTTTCTAGCTTTGTCCATTCACTGGTCAGAAGAGTGTCAATCCCAAGCTCCTGTAGGATTTCATTGAGGATAGGTCTGGTTTCAATCAGTCTTTTGATCATGTCAAACAAACTATTCCACTGTGTGGGGCAATCACAGAGGAGTGTTCGTCCACACCTTTAAAAAAAAAAAAACGAATATAAGAATATCATATTTCCCCTCTACAAATTAGTTTTGTAAATGTCTTTTTATATCTGATGCATATCAGTTATTTTATCAATAAAATAATGTATATCTTTACTTTTTAAACTTTAAAATGATTTAAATTATGTAAATTTATGTTGAGTGTTGTGTGACTGTGTAAGATTTCACAATCATGGTTTGTGAGGTTTGTTACAACTGTAATTACTAATAACTGTAATAACACCTGGAATTTCATCATCTTTAACACCTGTCCGTTTTTGCAGTGATTTCAGAGGGTAAATATAGTCTATGGAGAGAAAATCCACATATGCTAGTTTGTGTTCAAGAAAGTAAAATATAAAATATAAACCTTACCTTTGAATCATTCGTTCATTTGCTACCGAGGACTTCCGTACAGCATGAACGATTGCCTTTGCCTTGCTGAGAATGGAACTTGTACTAGGAAATTTCAATGCATCCCTAACTGCAAGCTGCAAGGTATGTGCCATGCATGGCATGCGCTGAAACTTCAAGTACCCATCTTGAAACACGTCAGACAAGGCTGTCATAAAAGAAAGTTTAAACACATTTAAGCTCTATACTGTACATGTACTTTGCACATGCTGTTCTTTTTAACCCTTACAGCTGTAATGTCACTATAGCCTATAGCAATAAAGATAAACATTAAAAATTGGAATGCAGTTAATAAAAATAGCAACAAACTTACCTTGATCCTCATCAGCAGCACATTCATCCTCCGAGTCTGATTCAGATTCCGTAGCATCCAAGTTATCCAAAGTACCATACTGTGCCACTTCTGTGCTGTCCCCGTTTCTTTTTTTTTTAGAAGCTCCACAGCTTTAATCATGTTTGAGCCATTATCCGTTACAATGAGCAGTACCTTATTCTTTGGAATATCCCATTCGTTCAGGGTGCTATCGATGCAATTGGCTATTGTTTCTCCGTTGTGTGGATGGCAAATGCGATGCAAATTTAGCAAAGCATGTTGTGATTGGTTCGACGGGCAATGGTAAAAGCACGCAGAGATACCCAAAAATGAAGCTGTCAAACCTTTTTTGCTCCATCCATCTACACATATAGTGACTTTGCACTAAAAATGCAAACCGCAACTCAGCGTGTGAAAAATGCTGAGAGAGACGCGCAATCAAGGAATTGATTCGTGCAGCGCTGGGAGTAATAAATCTGCGGTCAAGAGCAGCATTAAAAGTTTTTGAAGGCTACCGAATCACACAGTCTTGTGGACATGCCAGTCTCAACAAACAAATCTGCTAGTGCGATTTCGCATTTCTTATATTCATTTGAATTTGTTGGCCAAAGTTCAAATCTTACCAAGCACGACGTCAGAGTCTGCTGCTTGCCAAATTGAATTTGAGAGCTAGCACTCTCGTCGACTTTACTGATGGTAGTCTTCATTTCCGAATCTTTAGCCATGAACGACTTGTAGTCTTCGCGATGGTTGGATTGAAGATGTACTTTAAGGTTTGTGGGATTTTTCCCCTTAATTTCAACACCACAATGTGTATTATTGAGCATAACAATGCATTTGCTTTTTCCCGTTTCAGAATTGAATTCGAAATAGTCCCAAACAGAGCTCTGTCGTTTCCTACCGGCAGCCATCATCCATGTCCGTCTACTTTATCTATCAGTTAACTGATGTTTCTAGCTGTCAGCCTCAGCTGCGCCATCATGCGCCATCTACAGGTGTTAGACGATTAAACAGCCTGCTCTTGGTTTAAACTAAATAGACACACGTCAGATTTTCCGCAATGGGATGAATGCTTATTAATTACGAAAACGATTATTTATTTTTGGCAATTATTATTTTATTTCAGTTAGTTTTTACAATAGCTGTTGCTAGTTTAGTTTAGTTTTTCGTTTATTATGATTTTTTAAATTTTATTTCCGTTTACGAAAATGTTTAACCAATCGTTTTCGTCTTAGTTTCAGTTTTCGTTTACGAAAATAACCTTGCTGCCGACTGTCATTAAAGGGATAGTTCACCCAAAAAATTTAATTTCTGTCATTATTTACAAACTCACATTTTGTCTTAAACCTGTATTAATTTCATTCTTGTGCTGAACACAAAATATGATATTTTGAAGAATGTGAGTAACCAAACAGTAGCTGGTCCACACTGACTTTTACAGTAGGAAAAAAAATACCATGGAAGTTACTGTGGACCAGCAACTGCTTGGTTACCCACATTCTTCAAAAATAACTTTTATGTTCAACAGACGAAATAAATTAATTCAGGTTTAAAATGACAGATGACAGAATTTTCATTTTTGGTGAACTATTCTTTTAATGTTAATAAAACAACAAAACGCAGAAAAAAAGTATAATTGATATATGTAGTGTATATAGTGTTTTATTTTAATATTTGTTCATTCAATTTCTTGAATGTTACTGCTAAATGCTGTACCTGAAAAATAAAGCACTGTTTGTTTTAGTTGTATATTATGTATATTTGTAATGTATATCTTTGTTCTTATTTTCTAATCACAAAGATAAAATTATGACAAAGATTTTTATTTTTGCTCACTTTGGCCTAAATGTCTGCCATTCTTTTTCATTTTATATTTTGTTGGGGGCCTGAAAACACAAGCATTTGAAAAAGGGTTTCAAAGGGCAAGGTTTTGAAAATGATGCATTTGCCGTCTCCATGTAAACAACAAAAATGCAAATTAAATGATAAAGGTTGGGAGCTAAACTCTGCTGGAAAGGGGGGTTTAAGGGTCAGAGTATAGAGCTTAAACTTCCAGCAGGTGTATTGGGGCAAATTGGAGCCAAACTCTGTAAGACACCAGCCCTCCAGAGCTTGCGCTCACTGTTGTACACTGGAAGCAGTTCCGGGCGGATGACTTTTGAGGTCAGTGCTACGCATGCGCCAGTGAGTCTCGTGAAAACCAATGTTTGTTAATTTTAAAATGTAAGTCTGAGCTGTTACAACTGAAATAAACTTGCACTGACTGATCTTAAAATATCAGTGCCTTTGTTTTGTCTCAAGATGCACACCAGTAATCTGTAAAAAATGAATAATGGGTCTTGTAATTTTCATCAAAACAATTAAGGTGATAATTAAAAATAGTGTGTATATTGAGGTCAGTGCTACGCATGCGCCAGTGAGTCTCGTGAAAACCAATGTTTGTTAACAAGAGCAAAGGAAGCAAAGTTTCCTTACTTTAGCAAAGGAAAACCAGTCTCCTCTTGGCTTTTTTTATGGATGGGCGCATTTTAATTAAGTGCTTTTGGACTGATGCATGCAAACACCCGCTGAGTGCCATGAAACAGCTTGAAAGATCAAAGACAATTTTTAATATAACTCCGACTGGATTCGTCTGAAAGAAGAAAGTCATGTACACCTAGGATGACTTGAGGGTGAGTAATTTATGGGCTAATTTTCATTTTTGGGTGAACTAACCCTTTAAGCCTAGTCCCATTTTAAAATGTAAGTCTGAGCTGTTACAACTGAAATAAACTTGCACTGACTGATCTTAAAATATCAGTGCCTTTGTTTTGTCTCAAGATGCACACCAGTAATTTTTTTCTAAGGCACATTTATAAAAATTACTTAAATGTCCTAATTGAACTATGGCCTAATCCTGGATTAGTCTAAGCCCTGTCTGTGAAACCAGGCCTTTGTGAATTAGCTACGGATTAGAGCTGGTAAAGACTACGGTGAAAGGACAGTTCTGAACTTCCAGATTCATAATGGCATCCTGACAGATGCAACAGGATGAACAACTATTTCGCTGCTTATTTTCTATTTATGTGGGTAGATGGTTGTGATGCTCCTAAACGGTGTTAAGATGGTTTGAATTGCATTTTTGGGAAAATTAATCATTAACTAAATAAATCGAGTCTTGATCTAGCTGGAAAATTAAAAGAATCATACTGGATGGAACTTTTGTTGCTCTTCGGACTTTAGCCTCTCTTCCTTTTAAACCAAAAGAAAGCTCAATCACCAAATCTTTTAACGGGGACTTTTGAACTTTTTTTAACGGAATTGAGTATTTTAATATTGTTTAATATAAGTTTGAATTGAATCCCTGAACGTTTGAACTGAAAGATGTTCTCTGTCCTTATAAAGTTGGTTTAATGGAATTTTTTTTTTTGCCAGTTTTACTTTACAAAATTTATGCTGTTCAAGGATTATTTTCAGGGTTACCTCTAGAAAAGTGTTAGTTATGCAAAGAGTGGATTTCTTTGATTATTCTATTTGAACTGGTTTTCCAATGTACAGTGGGTACGGAAAGTATTCAGACCCCCTTAAATTTTTCACTCTGTTATATTGCAGCCATTTGCTAAAATCATTTAAGTTAATTTTTTTTCCTCAATGTACACACAGCACCCCATATTGACAGAAAAACAGAATTGTTGACATTTTTGCAGATTTATTAAAAAAGAAAAACTGAAATATCACATGGTCCTAAGTATTCAGACCCTTTGCTCAGTATTTAGTAGAAGCACCCTTTTGATCTAATACAGCCATGAGTCTTTTTTTTTTCTGTCAATATGGGGTGCTGTGTGTACATTAATGAGGAAAAAAATTAACTTAAATGATTTTAGCAAATGGCTGCAATATAACAGAGTGAAAAATGTAAGGGGGTCTGAATACTTTCCGTACCCACTGTATGTATATATGAGGTTTTTTCTTCTGTTTTGTGAAGTTTTGTTGTTTTCCAAAGAAGTTTTGAATTACTTGTTGTTTGTGTGTGCATTATGGAAAGAGAGAAAATGGAATAACACCAATGCAAGTCAAATTGGCTCGTGATGCACGCTGTGACGCACCTGTCATCTGATCGGCTTTTAGCACAAATAATTATTTTTTTCCCTATTCAACATTTTTCATATATGTGTGTGTGTTTTGTGGGGAATGTGGCTGTATCTGCATGATTACCATCTGTATGACTGGTCATCAGCATGTGATTACTGACTGTATGACAGCTATCAGTGTGAATGAGGTCTATATGAACGGCCATAAGAGTGTGACTATTGACTGTATGGCCGGCCATCTGTATGACCGCACATCAGCAATCTATCCAAAACATTCAGTGCGGTACAATTTTTTTTCAAGGCACTTCAGTGTCTATAACTTTATCTTTTTGAGCATTATCAACTCTGGATGATGGATATACCAGCAATCGGTGTGAATGCTGTAGGCATGGCCATCGGAGTATGTACTTGACATACAAAGCGAATTCTTTTTTTCTCGCCCTCTTCTCTTTTTTTTTTTTTTCTTCTTTTTATTACTCAAATTATTCTTATTGTATTTTTCTAGTGCTCAAATAAATCACTTATACGATGTCTAAGATTCAGTCTATTATTTTATAATTGAAAAAGTATGCAGTGGTATTTATAATGACAAATAGTTTGTAGAACCCTTACATTTGGTGACTAATTTTTCTCAAACGGGGATACTTCTTTCATTGTATCATATTTAATTGGATCTCATTTTTCATTGTATCTTCTTCAAATTTGAAATATAAACTAATGAGACATGTGACTTAACCCATTACTTTTCTGGATTGCTCAAGGACAGATTTCATGTATTTTGTATATGAAATAAAAAAAAACATTCAGTGTGGTACAATTTTTTTCAAGGCACTTCACGGTCTATAACTTTTTATCTTTTTGAGCATTATCAACTCTGGATGATGGATAGTAAAGCATAAAGCGTCTTCTTTCCAAAGATACCTAAATTGTGTGTAGCACACTGTTGTCAGGACCTGTTACCATTTTAAGTTATGGAAGGTCATTTTCAGCTGTGAGTCCCAAAATGGGGGGAGCAGGTTAACAGGTAAAGACCTTTTTTAAGACCTGCACAAATAAAATTAATACCATATGAGCAGGGTAGGGGAACGTCTATAGTACCATATTAAACCGTAAAAAGCATAATTTACAGTTCAGATACAAGTTTTCACAAAAACAAAGTTTTATAAGAAACTTTACATTGAATTTTTAAGAATGGATGGGTCAAAAGTATTAATTATATTAAATTTAAACAATTATCAATAAATTATATCAATTAAATAACAAATTAGGGGTGTGCGATATTAACAAAATTATATCTCGATAATTTTCTGGGATTTTAGCGATAATGATAATTAGACGATATTTTGCTGAGTGTGTTATTGTGCTGATATCTTAAGAACCACCGTGTGCAGCTGACTCCTGGATTTTGTGATATTCTTCATATTCTGTTGTCGTCAGTTCACAGCAGTGATAGAAATTAATCATTTCTAACAAGTTTTATGGGCATTTTTACCTTTAAACCATTTTTTCTAAAAGTGTGCACCATCTTTTGAGTCAAATTCTTGCATTTGGGTTGTTACCAAGAAAATGTAATCAGTATCAACAAAAATGATCTTTGCAATGCAGAGGAAACACAGAGACTGCATTAGAAGTGGCATTTAGATGCATTTAAACACTGTTTAAGGCAGCTTTGAGGGACATGGAAAACTTTAACCTGCAGTTACAAATGCATAAATAATGTTTTGATATTTTAAACATAAGACATTGAAAACTGATGTTTGAAATTATTTTAAAAATGAAAAGGTACCTTAAATGTGAAATTAAAATGGCCAGTAGGTGGCAGCAAGTTACTGTTAAGAGAGTCATTGCGATTGAACTGAATCATTTAAACGGTTGATTCATTCAGAAACAAAACACTGTCCTGTTGCTCAGAGACACAAAACTTATTGTTTGAAACTTATTTTCAAACTGTGTTTGAAATTATTTTAGTTGGAGAAATAGAGCAAACACAGGAAATATGGTGTCTAAAACTTAAGTCTCTTAATATTAACTTCTTGTTTATTGAACTGTTGTATAAAATCAATATCACATTTGTAAGCATGCTTACTTTTGGAGAAAAAAAAAAAAGGCACTCTTCGTGAGATATTGATTAACTATATGAAATGATATAAATATATACATTTTCTGCCCCATATCTTGAATTATGTGATAATTCTAAATGCATTTTAATGGGCTGCTTCATGCAGTGAAAGAACGCACTATAAATGCGCACGGTCTAACTTGCTAGACTTGATCACGTAATGTATGCGCGCACTCTGTAGGTGTTTTGTTTGCTTTTCGCGATATACTCGACAATATCAAATTGCACATCATTAAAACAACAATTACGATATTACTGCAGACCATACATATCGCACACCCCTTTTATAATGCATTGTCTTCTTATCGATCCACCAGTTCACATTTAAAGCTCTGCGTGTTTGCAGGGTAAAAACATGGGTAGATTTTTGCATTTGTTTGAACTTTGAACAAAACAACAGTTTTATTGAAAATGCACATTCATTCTCTGCCAGCAGGTGGAGCGTTTGTTAGAAAAATAACTGTTTCCCCGGTAACGCTGTACACAAAGCAGTGCAGCGCTTATGTTTATTTAATGAAATCATAGCCTTTTGAAGTTTAATCATGACATTCAGCCATATCGCAATTCTGGTCTTTCTGTCCCCAAATTTAAGACCTATTAAAATCATAAGACTTTTTTGTACAATTTAAAGTCCCCCTGTAGTCAAAAATTGTATCCTTTAAAACTCGTATTTGATCATCAAAATTACATATTTAAATTTTTTTCTTGTGAAAATAATTTTCTCATGCCTTAAAATAGCTTGAATGCAACTCTACACCCTTGCCTCATTTACTATGCGCGGATCTATGAATACGCAAATTAGCCCCGCCTCCGCTCAGTCACACCAGCCAGCCATGAGCCAGCGCCTCCTGATCCACTAACTGAACTGTAGTAAACGCGATACAATGGCAATGGCAAGTGGAAATATTGGTTTAACTAAGCCATATGTGTTTGATCCAGAAATAAGCTGGTATGCTCAACGTAAGCAAGGAGACTGATGGCTAACTTCGTGAGGTAACATGATCTGTTTGCACTGGTTCGTACACGGATAATGACTGATAAAACTGTTTTTACTAGCGGACAACTACAGTGGATACTGTAACATTCGTTAAATTTACTTACTTGACGATGTTGTGTCCTCAAAATGCCTTGAAGACTCAAATGCAGCCAAGTTTGTGATTCCAAATCACGCCTGCAATCATACGCGTGTGACGTGCGGTTGTCAATGCGGGAGATGTGCGTCTGACTCCGGGCTACTTTTACACTGCTGCCGCGGGTTATTATTCAAGTTAGCGGTTCTAAATACAAATAAATAAGCGCTAACAGCACATGACATCATGAAAATAGTGGGAAATATTAACAGTTAGCGAAACATCTACAGAAAAAGTACTTCTCACTAGACCCTCTGCTTTGCAGCACAGTTAATGATATGCTAAGGATAGGATCCCTTGACGCGATTGGTTATTGAATTTTGTGGCGTAGCAAAAAAAAGGCTGTTTCAAACCGCGTTTCTGTGACTGCCTTTGGGAAACTACAGTTTTAAGGAGAAAATACTCAGCAATGGTGTTGATAAATGGATTGGCACATGGTTTGTCTAAAAGCATATATTAAAAACACCACATAGACAAATAAACAACATATAAACTTGATTTTCACCACAGGGGGACTTTAAGACTTAAAGGTGTCATATGATGCTGCTAAAAAGAACATTATTTGGTGTAATGAAATGCGTTTATGCGGTTTAAGGTTAAAAAAACACATTATTTTCCACATACTGTACATTATTGTTTCTTCTCTATGCCCCGCCTTTCTGAAACGCGTCGATTTGTACAAAGCTCATCGGTCTGAAAAGCGAGGTGTGCTCTGATTGGCCAGCTATCCAGTGCGTTATGATTGGCCGAATACCTCAAGCGTGTGACGGAAATGTTACGCCCCTTACCATACTGTGATGATGCCCTGTCAGGCCGGAG
>NW_015664678.1:67691-73950 GCF_001515625.1 Sinocyclocheilus rhinocerous
AAACATTAAAGCCCATTACAAACGAGGCATTTGTTGCATCCAGTGGGGACATAATTACTGATTATAATGACTTATACTGTCTTTTTACGCGTTGCGTTGCATCGCGCCGCGCCGTGTAAACATAAAACCATGTCTGCATTTGTGATCGGAGTAACGACAAACAACAGCGCTACTCTACACTGCTCAAAACTTGCGTTTGAATCATCAGTGGCAAATCCTTTAAATGAAAACGTACTTACGTGAGTCAGAACTGCCATTTTAGTCTTAGTCTACTCTCCCAGGATCAGGAAACAGTCCTCCATAAAATGCGCTGGACACATCGAATATTTGGGTTGAACTGTCTCAGCGACCAGCACTGATCAGCTCTAGGCATGACGAAGCTGATATCGTCCTCTTTTGGAAGACCAAACAAAGTAGATTCGCTTTCACAGCGTCACACACGGCGGGCTATAGAGTAAGCGGCGGCCGGCAGGCTTGCGGCAACCACATGTGACGACCCCGGGCTGGACTCCGCTTCGACCACGGTGAAAGCCGATCCGGCGATCCACAGAGCGAAGTTGATGTATTTCCTCAGCGACCAGCACAGATCAGCTCTAGGCATGACGAAGCGGTGGCGGAGGCAACAACAATACTACAGTGAGAATAAAAGTTACGCCTTCTTTCTTTGCGTGAACATTTGGGCGGCGTTATGCAAATCTTCCCACATCATGACGTAGACATGTGGGGGCGTGTTAGAACGAGCCGTTTTAGGTAGGCGTGGCTGACTCTTAACTTTTATAAAGAATATCTCTTTGGATTTGAGACTTTAGTCTTTGCAACTTTACAGATCTTCTTTATGCACCAAGAGCTTGTAACACTCCAAAGAGAAAAGAAAAATTGAAATCGCATCATATGACCCCTTTAAGGCCTTAAATTTGATACAACTCAATTTAAGACCCCGCGGAAACCCTGTAAAAACAATGTTTGGAATAGTATGCTCAACTTGTAGACAGTTTGATGTTGGATATTCATCCAAATTATGGTGGAAACCAAAAACATTTGTGTGTTAAAATAACGTGTGCTCAAAAAGTAAAGAAATGCTTATATTACTTCACTGGCCAACGGAGCAAACCAACCCCGTAACGTCACACGCTGTGGTATCACAAGATGGCCGCACACTTGCTCCAAAAGCTATTTTACTTTAAAATGGTTACATTTAATCAAAATGTAAATCAATTTACTAAATAATGTAAACTTGACTGACTACTTCACTTCCACGTCTAAGAAGGGTCAGCTTTGAGAATGAAAACCAACCTGTTTGTTCCTCAATATCTTCTTGTTTGACTCTGAATGTTTCATCAATCCTCATGTCTTCACTCTCCTCTTTAATAAACACCATCTTTATAATAGTGCGTCACGTTGATCTCAGTCGTTTCACCAGGAGTTTTTCCTGTGTTTGGACACTATCCTGTTTAAGATGAGAAGATGAGAATTAACGGGAGGGGGGGGGAATCCAATCTCAATCAGCTCCCTTGTTCAGTAACCTAGTTAAAATCCTAGTACACTGCAGATTAATAAAAGAACACAATTTAAAGTTCATATTCAGGTGTTTATGGTTTGTATTTGGCATTTAATAATTTGTATATCACATTCAGGCCTAATCGATTAGACATTTTGTGATTTTTGTAAACGTTTTCATTATAGTTAGTTGTCATTGCATTTACACTACTGTAGGGGTGTTCGGTTCCAGGTTTTTCAGAGTCGACTCCGACTCTAGAGCTATTCAGAGTCGAGGAATCGACTCTTTAGGAGTCGACTCCCCATCCCTACACTACTGTTTTGAACAGCATGCGACGTCAGCGCGAGGTAAATCGAGCGCTTTTGAATCATTTTGCTAAGTATTTGGTTTAACTGACTCTGAGTTTAGAAAAGTTAAGTTAAACTGTCCAGTAGTCTCGAGTAGCCAACGGTTCGTGAGGCGGAGTCTACTTTCCAGTGACTGATTTCGTGTTATAGGGAGTGAAATGAGACGCACCATTTCTATTAACGTTAGCGTTACTCATGTGTGGATGTCCTTTACGTTACTCACAAAAATAACGTGCATTAAAGTTAGATAAGGTATTACAATGTGACATTGGATATTTAGTTCATTTTACACCTCTGGTAAAAACTGTAAAATTGCTTTGAATCGATTAAAACACTGTAAATGCTTAAAAACACAAACCTTTCTTCAGCCGAATAACAGACAGCAGAGCGAGTCGCAGCCTTATAGCGTCAGCTCGCCAGCCCAACATAAAAGTCGTCGTCTTATTCCCTTTTTTTTTTCTTCTCGGATCGCACCAATTTCGCGCATTACCGCCACCTACTGTGAACTCGATCCAGAGACTAATTACTACCCTGTATAATATATTTCAGAAAAATATGTTGTTTATATATTCATTATATTTATATATAATATAAATTATATGAATATAAATACATGTACATATTTTCTAAATATATACTGTATGTGTGTATATTTATATATACATAATAAATATACACAGTACACACACATATATTATGTAAACAAAAACTTTTATTTTGGATACGATTAATCGTTTGACAGCACTAGTATATTTTAAGCTTCATTTTAATGTGCTTTAACATTTTCAATAGCATTTCAGCTCATTAGAAATGCATTACCAGTACACTATTAGTTTGTTATAAAGCTAATTTTAGTATTATAATATGGTTTTAATAAAAAGTACCAAAAAAAAACATTAAATTAAAATGACATTTACACACACTTTCAAATCTAGAAAACTTAAATATACTTTACAACAATAAATCTTGTGTACATTACAATAAAAAAGTACAGCAGCATATATAAACACTTGACCAAAAGAATTATAATTAATTCAATAATAAATAAATCATAAATTAATATAAAGATCAGTGAAATGCTATAACAATACACTTAAATCAATTAGTAGAAAATTCTGTTATACCTATATATACTGAAAAGTACACAATGAATATTCCATCATTGAATAACAATACATAATGCAATTTTCTGCATACGTACACATAAAGGCGTTACTGAAAAACAATAAAGCACAGAAGTGAATAAAGTGCATTTTTTACAAACTCAAGCCTGCAAATGGCTGAAATAAACAGAAAATCTGAAATGCCACCAGCTTCATCAAGTTGAGGATCACTTTTCTTTGAGTTCAACTTGTTGCATTTTCTGCATTTGAGGGCTTGCAGTTCAGAAACTGGTATTTGAAGTCTGCTTCATCACAGGGTCTGTGAAAGGAAAAATAATTAATCAGTGGGTTTGAGTGGTATTATAATTTGCATAGATATGCATTGGAATTTCTCAGTTTACCTTTCAAAGCTTGGACTAAATCCTCATCAAGCATGACATGAGCGTCTGTTTTTATCCTCTTGTCTGTCACCACTATACAGCACTCTGTGTTACACTGAACATAAGGTTAGAAGAGGCCCAACATCTCTACAACAGAAGTGCTCAATCCAAAGTTAGCATAGGAAATACGTCAGCAGGATTAAACCTTTGGAATTCATTGATATGCGATTACTTACCACTCTCTTCTTTGCTCGTCTCTCTGATCTGATTTTAGTTTGTCTTCTATTGCCACCGCAGCTGATCTGAAAACAACAGATTAATATTTCACAATGAAATACTGAAAGAAAGAAAAAAAGGTAGGCAAATGACGATTAGTGATGGGTTTTCTTTTTAACAATGACTGGGTAATATAATCAAAACCTTCTCAGCCTCAGTTTCAGATGTCTTCTCTCGTAAAAGCATCCCTTTTTGCAGTTTAATCGTTGTACACCAAATCAAACAGGCAATAAAGTTGTCAAACTTTGCCAATAGCATTCGAGAATTCAGCCGCTATACAGCTGATGTCAGGTGCAAATTTACCTCAGAATCTTTCTCCTTCACTTAGTGATGCTGTTTTCAAGAAGCCTCTTATCACTCACCGTTGAAGGTATGCTCTTCAGTGGAAGGTGCCCGGATTGCCATCCCCTGCAGCGTTCTGTGAAGTATCACATCATATTGTATGGATAAGCTGTCCGTTCACTTCTTCAACTCTTCATGTACTGGAAATGCACACCATGTTGCTGTTTGATCAAGCAGAATTTGCACAGGTCCAATGTATTTCAAGTTCATCTTCACAATAGCGCTTAAGCATCCTTTCGCTGCTGATCTGGTGAAGGAGTTCATCAAAAACATATTGCTGTTTATGTGGTTCAGACAAATTGTCATCAGCATCGGTGTTAATTTGATGTTGCTGCTGAAGATGAAATCTCGGAACCTCAACATAATGAGTGGTGAACTATTGAAAGATGACTTGCAGGTTCTTCAAAATACTGAACTGAACTGTGGCAGCAATACAGCGCTTTTCTCTTAAAGGGGTCATATGATGCGATTTCAAGTTTTCCTTTCTCTTTGGAGTGTTACAAGCTGATTGTGCATAGATAAGATCCCTGAAGTTGCAAAGACTAAAGTCTCAAAACCAAAGAGATATTCTTTATCAATTCCTTTTCTATGCACGTTTCTCAAAAACGCACTTCACTGTCTGTAGCGGTGAAATTTCAATCAATGTAACCTTATTATGGCTAGTCTTGTTTTAAAAAGTAGGCTACTTGTTATTTGCCTGTCCACCATATGTTTAAAGTCGTTTCTCCCCCCAAATATTGAAGGTAAAACCCTTGTCTGGAGGTAATAACATATTTAAATCACATTTAATTATATTTAGCTTTGCTTCAGGGACATTACCCCACCCAAGCAGTGCTTTTTGATCCTCAAAGTGATGATGACATAAGTGCTGCACTGCAGACTACAAGACTCCCTTGATAGATCATACACCATTGATAGAAAGTTTATGTCGACAGGAAATCTGTTTTGTTCGCTTTACTTTTTTTACATTTTCAAATGAGGGTGTTCTATGTTTGTGAGTGTTTGGTACCTTTTTGTATCCCTGTAATACTGGGCCTAATATACACACAAATGAACTCAACACAGACAAAAGTAAATCATTTCCCATACAAATCACTTGTTGAGGAACCTATCATAGGCTACGTTTACATGCACAATTTTTGGTTCAATCGGACTGAATTCATTCAGATTGATGAATCTGAATGTAGTGTTTACATGAACGCTAAAGAAAGTGATCGGGTTGATGTGCGTGTTTATATGTCACAAGCTTCAAATCGGAATTTATTTTTTTTTACATGCGCACACTGCACAAATATAGAGTTTCTCACTGTTTGCACATAATAACCACTCTCCTACATGGTTTCTTTATTTGTTTTTAACAGCAGAAATCATATTTATCCATTCCTACACAGTTTCTTTATTTGTTTTTAACAGCAGAATTAATATTGATTAATTTATGGATAAATATACATATAACCCGCTGTGCCGTGCTGCTCATATTTATCACGCCGTAAAAATGCCCCTCCTCGCACCCAAAACGGGTTGCCTGTGGATGAGAATCCAAAACAAGGACTGGTGGGAGGTTGTCCTGCTCCACTTCACAGTTGCCGAGTGAAAGGAGAGTTTTATAATGACAGGACACGCATTTATACAACACTTTATTCAAAAGGAAGAGCCTCTTCGTTCCGCACGTCATACGTCATTACGCCATTTCTGCATCATTGCACATGTGCAGTCCTTTCAGTTTCGGGGTTCAATCCGATCGAGTGTTTACATGCACGCTCAATCGTATTAGAAAAGGAATAAACCACCCCCTTCAATCCGATCGAAATTTCATTCAGATTGAGCTCAATCGGATCGATTAAGGTGTTTACATGAAGGTTTTTCTGTCCGATTGAGCCGTCAATCCGATTACAAATGGATTATTTGGTTGCATGTAAATGTAGCCATAGAAGGTGAACCCTTTTGCATTTGTATTCAGGGTATCTGCGAGATTTTTAAGCTCAAATTTAAGACCTTTTAAGACCTGCACAAATGAAATAAATACCATATGAGCGGGGTAAGACAATGTCTATGGTAACATATTGAACTGTAAAATGACTGTAAAAAGCATAATTTACAGTTCAGATACAGGTTTTCACAAAAACAAAACGTTTTATAAAATGAACATTCTCACACTTCAGCCAAACCATTTTTAAGTAAAAGTAGACCCGGCTTAACACATGCCTTGTCCAAATACCCACACTTGCGGTCTTGACCACTTCAGAGCGCGTGTGCGCGACAGGAAGTAAGTGCGCTAGACTGTCCCAGGTCTTAAAAACGGCAAAGCGCAGT
>NW_015664678.1:75126-75751 GCF_001515625.1 Sinocyclocheilus rhinocerous
TTTTTTTTACCTTAAACTGCATAAACACATTTCATTACACCAAATACACAAAATAATGTTCTTTTTAGCAGCATCATATGACCCCTTTAATAAGAGTAGAATATGTTAGTTTTCTATATACAATTTTGCACGTTACTGATGTTAATAAAAGTAAAATTTGCATGCATGCTTTCCAACTCAAACTCAGTGCTTTACTGTCAAATGTGTATTACCAAGAAATAAACGTGTTATATTATTAGTACCTGCACTTATTAATGCAAAACAATAGTAATTGTTTGATTAAATTATCTTTATTTTTAATACCCTGAGTTGACTTATTATGTGCAAAAATGTTGGTGAATCATAACTACATTTAAAGTACTTATACTTAATTAATGTGTAGTTAACACTGTTAACTTTACCCTTAACTGTACCCCAACTCTAACCCCTAATCCTAAACCTAACCTTGGCCTTAATTACTCCTAAACCTAACCATGCAGAAGTAAATGTGGGAAAATTGCCTTCGTGTAGATATTTCATATTAGTATATTGTAGATAAGACCACCTAATGAAAGTATGAACTATAACCCTAAATATGAACTATAAAATTATTAATTAGTAATGACTTATGCTCATTTCTTTTTTT
>NW_015664678.1:75989-76103 GCF_001515625.1 Sinocyclocheilus rhinocerous
TACAGTACCTGGTACTTTTTTTAGTACCACCTCGACCACCTCGGCAAGTGAACCGTACGTTACCAAAACGTGACGTGTAAACTCTGCTGATCACGGATTGGCCGGATTGGCCGG